>NW_020838004.1:5170246-5260879 GCF_003676395.1 Aethalodelphis obliquidens | reverse complement strand
AAAGAAGAAGTAAAGCTGTCACTGTTTGCAGATGACATGATACTATACATAGAGAATCCTAAAGATGCTACCAGAAAACTATTAGAGCTAATCAATGAATCTGGTAAAGTAGCAGGATACAAAATTAATGCACAGAAATCTCTGGCATTCCTATACACTACTGATGAAAAATCTGAAAGTGAAATCAAGAAAACACTCCCATTTACCACTGGAACAAAAAGAATAAAATATCTAGGAATAAACCTACCTAAGGAGACAAAAGACCTGTATGCAGAAAATTATAAGACACTGATGAAAGAAATTAAAGATGATACAAATAGATGGAGAGATATACCATGTTCCTGGATGGGAAGAATCAACATTGTGAAAATGACTCTACTACCCAAAGCAATCTACAGATTCAATGCAATCCCTATCAAACTACCACTGGTATTTTTCACAGAACTAGAACAAAAAATTTCACAATTTTTATGGAAACACAAAAGACCCCAAATAGCCAAAGCAATCTTGAGAACGAAAAACGGAGCTGGAGGAATCAGGCTCCCTGACTTCAGGCTATACTACAAAGCTACAGTAATCAAGACAGTATGGTACTGGCACAAAAACAGAAATATAGATCAATGGAATAGGATAGAAAGCCCAGAGATAAACCCAGGCACATATGGTCACCTTATCTTTGATAAAGGAGGCAGGAAGGTACAGTGGAGAAAGGTGCTGGGAAAACTGGACAGGTACATGTAAAAGTATGAGATTAGATCACTCCCTAACACCATACACAAAAATAACTCAAAATGGATTAAAGACCTAAATGTAAGGCCAGAAACTACCAAACTCTTAGAGGAAAACATAGGCAGAACACTCTATCACATAAATCACAGCAAGATCCTTTTTGACCCACCTCCTAGAGAAATGGAAATAAAAACAAAAATAAACAAATGGGACCTAATGAAACTTCAAAGTTTTTGCACAGCAAAGGAAACCATAAGACCAAAAGACAACCCTCAGAATGGGAGAAAATACTTGCAAATGAAGCAACTGACAAAGGATTAATCTCCAAAATTTACAAGCAGCTCATGCAGCTCAATAACAAAAAAAGAAACAATCCAATCCAAAAATGGGCAGAAAACCTAAATAGACATTTATCCAAAGAAGATATACAGACTGCCAACGAACACATGAAAGAATGCTCAACATCATTAATCATTAGAGAAATGCAAATCAAAACCAATGAGATATCATCTCACACCAGTCAGAATGGCCATCATCAAAAAATCTGGAAACAATAAATGCTGGAGAGGGTGTGGAGAAAAGGGAACCCTCTTGCACTGTTGGTGGGAATGTAAATTGATACAGTCACTATGGAGAACAGTATGGAGGTTCCTTAAAAAACTACAAATAGAACTACCATATGACCCAGCAAATCCACTACTGGGCATATACCCTGAGAAAACCATAATTCAGAAAGAGTCATGTACCAAAATGTTCATTGCAGCTCTATTTACAATAGCCTGGAGATGGAAACAACGTAAGTGTCCATCATCAGATGAATGGATAAAGAAGATGTGGCACATATATACAATGGAATATTACTCAGCCATAAAAAGAAACGAAATTGAGCTATTTGTAATGAGGTGGATAGACCTACAGTCTGTCATAGAGAGTGAAGTAAGTCAGAAAGAGAAAGACAAATACAGTATGCTAACACATATATATGGAATTTAAGAAAAAAAAATGTCACGAAGAGCCTAGGGGTAAGACAGGAATAAAGACACAGACCTACTAGAGAATGGACTTGAGGATATGGGGAGGGGGAAGGGTAAGCTGTGACAAAGCGAGAGAGAGGCATGGACATATATACACTACCAAACGTAAGGTAGATAGCTAGTGGGAAGCAGCCGCACAGCACAGGGAGATCAGCTTGGTGCTTTGTGTCCGCCTGGAGGGGTGGGATAGGGAGGGTGGGAGACGCATATTTATACATATGTATATGTATACATGATTCACTTTGTTATAAAGCAGAATCCAGCACACCATTGTAAAGCACTTATACTCCAATAAAGATGTAAAAAAAAATGTAATAGAAAAAGAGAAAATTAATACATGCCATTTGAGTTGTTTTGCCTGTTTTGAACCACTGAGTATTTACTAAACTTTGTAATAGCAAACATTTCTTGCATTCCTTCATTAAACTGTACCTAACAGTAAATGATTTTGCTAGTATTTTATTTTTGCATTTACAGTTACTTGCAATTGGCTGGAACACTCTATTGTTTTTGATACATCACCCACTATGATATTGCAGGGATATGCTAGATTAACGAAAAGACCCAAAAAGTATATGCTTTCCTTCACTGCATTCTGAAATGGCTAATATATCATGGAGATTGTTTATTTAAACATTTCTCAAAACTTATTCCCTAAAACTACTCGGGGCTAGAATCTTACCGAGACTTTGACAGTTTTAAGCATTTTTTTCTAGTCAACCCCCTCCCCCTCATTTCTGTTTAAAAATATTTTATTAAGACACCCAAATTTATTAACAGAGAACTGAACTTAATAGTCCTACAGTCATCTATCATATTCTCCTTATTTCTAACTATGTGAATAATTGATTTATGTTCTTTCCTTAAAATCTTAGCATTTCTTTAGAATCTTTCTCAGAAGTTCCTTGGAATCTTCAGCATTTTTATTTCAAAACAAAACAAAAGCCAAACATTACTTCTTTCTCCCACTTGTCTTAGCTCTATTGGTTCTTTAACAAACTTAAATTAATGCTTCAGTTTTCTTTTTCCAGTTTCACTGACAAATACTTGACATACATCAATGTATAAGTTTAAGGTGTCCAGCATGATGGGTTGATTTATATGTATTGTTAAATTAACACAGTAGGTTTAGTTAACTTCTATATCTCATATTCATACAGTAAAAATAAAAAGAAATTTCTCCTTGTGATGAGAACTCTTAGGATCTACTGTCTTGACAACTTTCCTATATATCATACAGCAGTGTTAACTACAATTATTTTCATTCTTTTCTTGATCGATAATGAAAGTATTTAAGATTATATGAATTTCCTTCCAAGTACTGCAATCCATAAGTTTAAGTATGTAATGTTTAACTGTTTTCTTTTGCAAAAAATCTGAATGCACATTAAGCAGGATTTAGGAAAAAACAGAAATGAAAAGGAAAACCAAGAGACCCACAATCCTATCATCTCAGTATAATAATTATAAACATTTTGTTGAAATCCTTCTGGATTTTTCTATGCTTTTATAAGTTAGTGAAATTATCCCTTTGCTAGCTGATATCACACTTATTGAAATATGAGTATTTCTCCATGTCAATCTATAGATACATTTCTAGAATTCCATCCTTATACATACTTGTCTAGGAACTTTCTGTTCCACTAATTTCTAGTTCTGAACTGGCTCAAACCACACTTCCTATTTTTATAGCTCTATAATCTGTTATTAGTTGACATGGTGAGGCCATCCTTTATATGAGTGAAGCCTTCTATTAAAAGAAAAAATGCAGCTCTCACACATCATTCTTTAAGTGATATTCACAATATTAAGAGTTTCCACTGAGGAACATTGCACAGCTCCATTTATTCAAGTCTTCAAGTATTCTCCTCACAGAGCACACAGAACAGGCCTAGGCTGATTTACCTCAGGTGACTTTTCTACCATGGCCTCCTTCCCAGGCCAGGTGGCTGAGTGATTCCAGTTCCTTTTCTCCAATTAGATTTGCAAAGGAAGCATTATTCCAGAAGCCACTTCACCTGGGCCTAAAGCTCTGTCTCCAGTTGCTACCTAGATTTAAAATCCCAACTTCTCCCCTTCTGTACCCCAATACCTAAATAAGGCTTATATCTAATACCAAGACTCCTCGGAGTGTCCCTGAGGCTTTTGGCCTTAAATTCATTTTATTTCTGGCACCTAGCTATTTCCCTTTCTTAATTTAAAGCTGGGTTTTATTTGTTATTTATTATCATATGAAACTGCTGATATTTGTCTATGACAATTATTCTGACAGTAATACTGCCATCATCCTTTTTATTTGTTATGTTCCTAACATGTCTTCGCCAGCTTTTTACTTTTAATCTGTGTCATTCTGTTTGGCTTAAAAAGCATATACTGACTCGAGTTTTTCTTTTTCTTTTTAACATAATCAATGTCATCACATCTGATAAATGTCACCCTATTTTTTTCACTGTATTTTATTATTTCTAATTTTATTTCCTTGATTTTTCTTTATTATTATATTTTACTGTATGAAGTATATAGCATACATCTTGGGAACTGTTTGTCTGGCTTATACATGTCTTTTCCTGGTAATTTCCTCTTACCTCAACATGCCTATAAATACAACTGATGTATTCCTTTAGTACCCTCTCACAAATATGGCCACAGCTGACTGACCCACAGGGATACCCAACTGAAGCCCAGACAATGGCTTTCTTCTTGGGACTTTTGGACTCTGGCCCCAAAAGCTGAAGCCAGAATTAGTTCAACTTAAAACTCAAGCTTTTAGTAGCCATGTTTCCTGATATGTGGAAAAGCTGTTCTGTGGCTAGAGAAAATGAAGCTAGCTAGAAGAAGAATTTAAAAAATAGATGGGGAGAAAGTGTTGGTCATGTTTGAGTCCCTGGTTTCTAATGTTCTTTAAGTCCACCCGTATATCTGCCTTTCTGTTCTTGGTTGTTCGATCCTCCCTTGCATGTTTGTAAACCAAAAAGATTCTTTGCCAAAGCTAGTTCAGACTGGGAATGTCTATCACTTATAGCTAAGTTTTTATTAACTGCTCTTTGTTTTCTAAGTTTTTATTAAATAAATCCAGTACCATAAAGATGCAAAATGACTTTATTCTACCAAATGGCTAATATATATTTAAAAATATATAAACACATAAGTACATATGCACACACATCCCTGAATACATTTTCTATGTCAAAAATGAGATTCTGTATGAAAGGAAGTTCATGTACATTATATCTTCACTTTAAGAGTTACATTTGGCATAGTTTTTCAGCTTTATATTTAGTTTTCATACAAAGATGCCTGCTTTATTGAGTTAAAAACATTCTAGGTGATGAAATGATGGATCTTACGTTTTTTGTTTTTCCTTAGAAAAGTATGTGAGTGAGCTCTTGCTTTTTTCTCCCTTCTACTGCCCTCACATCTATGAGGTCATGCACTGCTGCATTTATGTTCAAATAACCACATTACCTAGAAATTCCCTTGAGTGAAAAATATTCTATGTAGAAATGAAAAATGAGAGATTTTTAACTTCATATATTGGGAAGGTATACAGTGGGAAATACATTTCTAGAACAAGAAGCAAATTCAAACACTGAAAGATGGAAAAAAGTGACATACTAAAATACTGTACATATTTATTTTCACAAATAGACCTTCCACAGCAAACACTAGATTTAAAATTTTTATCCTCCTTACCCACAGTATCCCTGAACATACATTTCAAAATTAAATACATTTTGGTTAGTTGAGTAGGAGAGTGCAAATTGCCTCTGGAAAACTTAGCGTCAAAGATAGATACCGAGTTTTCCTTAAACTTTAATCATCTCTGAAATGTGAACTCCGTAGAGGGAAGAGACAACCTATTATTCATAATTCAAACGCCAATGCTACATATCATGTGTGGCACATAGTTGGTATGTAGATGTTTCAATAAACGTATCTAGGAAAGTCTCCATGATTATTCATCTAAAATATAAATTAGAAGACACGGCAGCAATCTCTTTCTAACTCTTAACCTAATAAAATTAAACCTCATCTTAGTAATTTATAATTCCTTCTTTCCCTAAGACAATCAGTGATTCCCCACCTTCACTGCATTTTCTGTACTACTTGGTGAGCTTTAAAAAATCCTAATGCCCAGAATATATCCCATACAAACAAAAACAAAAAAACCCCAAAACCCCCAAACAAGCAAAAACCACCACAGAATATTTGGAATGAAAGGCAGGAGTCCAAGATCCTCAGGTGATTCTAATGTGCAAAGTTTGAAAACTTTCTAGTAACATCTAGAGCACGAAAAGAATGAAAGACTTTCTCCTCTTCTCAATCTAGCTTGTCATTCATTCAGAATTTGGGGTACATTAAGCCTAGCAGACCTCAGTATCATCTCATTAACAATAAAGTGGGGTCTATCTGTTATCTGGAATACTTCTATCACTAATTTATCAGCACAAGTTTGCTGCAGATTAAGGGGGGGGGACATTGGGGGACCCAAATCACTAGTACACATCTTTAATTTCCCTAGTATTTTTCTGTCTTTGTAGTTCTCTACCCTTGTGACTATTCCCACTAATTTTAGCTCACTATTTAAACAGTGCTATTTTCCAAAACCCTTTCCCTCTCTACTTTCTTTCCAGAGAGCCCCCTCTACACACATATAGCTTCATTTACTACCGTATCCCTGTTCATGCCTGAGTTCATTAGTGCAGAGTTCTTTTACACTTCACTTTTATTTTCATTTGCTTACTATTTCATCTCCACCTAACTCATAGGCATCTCAAATTTGATACAGCCAAAATTATATTATCTTTCCTTGAAATGTTCTAGCTTTCCTGTAATTTGTCCTAATCACACTACCATTCTCCATAATAGAAATTTTGGACTTCTTCTTCACTGCCCACCAAACTATCCATAAATCTCTCCTTAATCAGTCTCCTGTTCTCTATCTCAACTGGCATTGCTTCAGTTTAGACTAATTTCTGACCTAAATTTCAGTTCAACATTTATAGAGCACATATGATGGGTAAGGCACTCTGCAAGATGAAGAAGAGAACATAAAAATAATTAGGATAGTCCTTGCTTTCAAGGAGCTATTGTCTAGTTTCTGGAGAGAGATACTACTATCTACTCTTCCCACACCTGGTGAAAAATATTTACATCAACAAAACATGACTCTGTATGTACTCAGAGTCTTTACTATGTTGGTGCTCAAAGCATGGGGCATGGCCCCGTGGGGAGGTGTGGCTCATCACCAGGGTCTGTGAGATCAACACTATTTTCATTACACTACTAAGATTTTATTTACTCTTTTCACTGTGTTGACATTTGCAAAGATGATGCAAGAGCAATGTTGGGTAGAACTACTAATTTTAGCACAAATCAAAGAACTGGCACTAAACAATAATTTTGGCATTGTATTTGCCACAGCCACACTCAGTAAGAAAAAACAAAGCTGCTTGTTTGTTGGCCTCGATGAAGCAGTAAAAATCATTAAATCTCAAGACTTGAGTACACATCTACTTAATACTGTGTGACAAAATGGGAAGGACACATCTGTAAAGTACGTAACAAAGGACAATGGTCTTGATGCACAAATGTTTGACTTGTGAACTGAACAAAAAACAATTCCTTCAAAAGAACACCCTTTTTATTTGAAAGAACTTTTGTTAGACTACGACTATTCAGACTTAAGGTATTTAGTCATTTTCCTAATGAGCTTGTCCTGATTCTCAAATGACATGGGCCTTCAAAGAGCTGACAGTAATTGCTGCCAATGATAAAATTCAAGTGAAAGTTAAAATTCTAAAAAAAAAAAAGTTATCTGTTTTGTGAGCTTTATAGTTTCCCAATATAAAGGTTTTCTTCTATTGAGATCAAGTGATATTAACAAACGTAATCTTTTTGATATTGTATAAAGAAATGTCAAATTTTACAAGTGTGTATAAGTCAATACAATTAACAAGTCATGCATGGGTAAAAGAGCCATTCAAAGTTCAAAACAAACCAATGCATTTCAGTGGAATAGCACTCAAAAAAAAAAAAAAAAAGTTTACAGGCTTGAACCTTGACTAACTTCTGGGAATTGGCTTTGGGAATGTTCTCTATGTTACTAACCGATAAGGTCGTTTTGTATGACTAGGGCACTGAATCCTGCTGCAGAAGTCTGCCTAGATTGTGTAAACAATATGTTTTATGGTGAATATCTTGACTGGCTGAGCAGGCACAAAGTGTCTGTGTGACCAATCCCAAATAAAAGCCCTTGTCTCTGAGCCTAGTTATGCAGTTTATTACTGGAGGAAGAAGTGTGTTTTATGTGATCACAAGAAAAAACTTTGGAAGCCTGAATCTGGATTTCTCCAGATTCCACTGCAATAAACCACAGGTGTAATTACAACTGCTTCTGAATCTTAAATCCTTCTAGTTAATATGCAACCACGTAGGTGGTTCTGAGGTCCCAGATTATGAAAAACTCAGTAATGTTTCCATAATCCACACTGCAGCTAAATTTTAAGAAACTGTATTTGCCAAGCTGTGATGTAGTGTCAAAGAATAGCCACAAATTGTTGGAAAGGCTATTAAAATTTACTCATTTTCCAACTGCATATCTGTGTAAGGCCAGATTTTCTTTCCCACATACTTCAATCAGAACAATTTATCATCACAAGTGGAATGCAAAAGTAGATATGAGAGTTAAGCTGTCTTCTATTAAGCCAGAAATAAGAGATTTACACAGTGTAAAATAAAACAATGCCACTCTTTATAGTATGTTTTTTAAATTTGGAAAAATATTCTTTACTGAAATACTTATGTACACATGTAATGGGTTTCCTGGCCCCCCAAAAATTGAGAACCAATGCTTTAGAAGAACAGATGGGCAGTAAATTGTTATCAATACCTAACACAATAGCTATAACTTGACTATAACACTGGTCCCAATAACACTGAGTGTTCCAACACAAATTTGTAATAGATACGCCAAGAAGTTTTTTCTCTCAGCTCTTAGGGGGATCAAGAGTAGCTTGGGACAGTAAAAGACCCCAGATTAGTTGCCACCAACCCCACCAGTTTATCTCAGTGTGCTATATATGTATTACTATTTTATTGTCCATATGTACTATGGTATGTGAAGGTTGGAAAGCACTGGCCTAGTAGAACCACCTTGTAGCTACTTACCTTGTTTCAAACATCCAAGCCATTCTTCACATTACTATCATGTGAAATGTACTGAACAAGTGACATGACCTATAGGTTATACTGAAAATCTTTGGAATGATGTTACCATTATTTTAAAGGACTCTCTAGAAACATTAGTACATTTTTTGATGTCAGTAATAATTTCGAATTTCTTGTTCATTTCTTTTCTAACTGAAGTTCAAAATTAATATGAGAATTACAAGAAGCACAGTTTATCTCGTTCCATGGCATTAGTCAAATTATATTTTCAAAGTCATTTTCCGATAGTGAAGTGAAATGGTAATTTATCAATGAAAATGTTAAACCATAACTAAACTAAAAAAAACAAGTTTTTCCCCCTAAAGTATTAGTGAGAAAAAAACATTTACTAAGTATAAAAGAAAAAGTTTATCATGGCAAGTATCTATTCAAAATAAGCCTTCATTCATTCAGTAAATATTTGAGGGTTCACTGAACAAATCAGGGAAAAAGTGGGAAGAGAAAATGGTTTTGATACTGCATATGTTAAAGTAATCATCTTTGAGATTTTCTTCATCAGTTAATTTTGAATATACCTACCTTATACAGTTTTCCTGAGAGGATGAAATGAAATGTATTTGCTATGTCTGAAATGTTACTGCATTTCATTCCTTTCATTCTTTTTTTAAAGTTGTGTTTAATCAGTAGTGTGGCAATTATATTTACTAATGATTTTCTAGATAAAAGAAGTGTTATATTTTAGCCACATATGGGTTAAACAGCTGTTTGTAAATTAGTTTAGGAACGCTTTTGTTTCAATTGGGAAATGCATTGCAAATATCTTAAAAATCAATCTCAGAATAACACTGGTTTGTAAACTGTGTACTGGCTGTATAATAAAATACTAGGTAGGTAACGATATCTAAGTATAGTTACCAATGTAAATCCTAGCCTGTAATGGGACATTAAAAGTGTTTGCTGAAATAAATTTAACACGAGGCCTTTAAAAATTTCTTTTAAGTGTCTTTTAAGAATTTCAATAGGTGATACTCAATTTACTAACTAGAAATATCTTATTCATAAGATACTGTATCTCAAAGATGATGATAAAGAAAATACTGATTAATTTAACAGTTAATAAAACAATTGATAAAGTGCTACTCATCAGAATACAGCAGCTAAAGACTGGCAATTCAGAAAAATAACAAAAGTTGTGTAACTTTCAAACAACATAGGTTAAAAAAGCAAAACACAAATAACTGAAGCCCACAGTGGAGCAAAAATCAGTTAAATTTTAGTAATGATTTCTTTTAAAAAAATAAGCACACACAAAAACATGCAAGAGTTCTAGCAGGAACATAAGGTCTAAGAATTAGATACTAATCCTATCACGATTTTTCATCTAGTTTTGATCTTTACGTTGATCTTTATGTCGATCTAAAGACTTTTTTTAAAGTTCAGAGAAAAGCAAATTACTAAAGAATCCATGAATAAGAAAAATTAAATGGGGCAGATTTATTCACAAAGCAAAGGTTAGCAAGTGTTTAACCTAGTGTGTTAGCAATAAAGCTAAATTCTGCCTGTGAGTAATTTGTGGTTTTCAGGAAAATGAGAAAGGGCAGAAAAAAGGAGAGGAAGAAGAAAGTAAACGAGAAAAAATAATGTGGAAGACAGTAAATAAGCTTCTTTTATTCCTTCAGAACATGGTGTTATGAACTGTGTAGCAATGCCCCAAGATAATCATTATGATCCATTATACTTTTACAGCGTTTCTATCAATCCAATGATACCTACTTTCAGTATAGGATGGATAGACACAGAAACCACCACCCCTCGCCCCAGACAAAAAAGTAAAGGCTATGAGGTATGACCAAAGGACCAAGAGAGTTCAGAAGAGACATCTGAAGACAGCGAAGAGAGGTATGTGTTGAGGAAGCTGGTAGAAAAGAAGACTGCTATGAAGAAATAATATACAATCCAGGCTTTAGAGAAAAGAGTATAATTTTCACCGTGGCTGGTGTGGTAGGCAAAACAGACACTCAAAGATGCCTATGTCCTAATCCTAGAATCCCTGAAAACCTGTTATATGGTAAAAAGCATTTTGGGAGATGTAATTAAAGCTATGGACCTTACAGATAGGGAAATTATACCTGATTATTTGACTGGGCTCAATCTAACTAAAATACATGAACCCTTAAAAGCTGACAATTTTCTCTGGCTGTAATTAGAAAGAAGCAGTGGGAGAAGTCAGAGAAATTTGAAGCATGAGAGAGACATGACCCACCATTCCTGTAGGGGACCATAAGAAAAGCACGAGAATGCAGACAGATTCTAGGAGCAAAGACTGGTGCTGACTGAAGGTCGGCAAGACAATGGAACCTCAGTTCTACAACCACAGGGAACTGAATTTGGCCAAGAATCTGAATGAGTTAGCAACAGGTTCTTTCCTAGACTCTCCAGTAAGGAATGCAGTCCAGTCAACACTGTGATTTCAGGAGCCTAAATAGAGTACCCTGCTAGTCCTACAGATAATACATTTTGGTTATTTAAGACTGCGAAGTTTGTAGTAATTTGTTAAGGCAGCAAGAAAACTAATACAGATGGCAAGTTTCAGGAACAACTATATTTCAAAGCAGCCAAAGCAAAGGATGTGTGGGTAAGGAAGAATGGAAGAGTGGCTAGGGATGAAGCTGGTAAAGCAGGTAGAGCCTAAGTTATAGAAAATCTACGACTTCATTATTTAAGCCATGGAGAGGTGTTGAAACTTTTCTTTACAGTGGGAGAGATGAGTAACAGCAAATGGCAGCAATGTTGTTAACTGGGGATGAGAGGGAGACCAAGGCAGAGAAATTGGTTAAAAGTGTATTACAATTATCTATGCAATAGATGATGAGAGCCTGAACCAAACCAATGAGAATGAAGAGACAGAGAAAACCTGCAAGTTTTGGGGATATTTCAGAAGCAAAACACAAGTCTTGGTTCCTGAGTGATGCTGGAAATGACAGAACAGTCCTAGATGACTCAAAGTTACATAGTCTTGATGATCAGGATGATGTCTAATAATCAAGGAACAAAAGAAAGGCATTATATTTTGAGGAGGTTAAAAACAGGAAGGGGGGGCTTCCCTGGCGGCACAGTGGTTGAGAGTCCGCCTGCCGATGCAGGGGACACGGGTTCGTGCCCCGGTCTGGGAAGATCCCACATGCCGCGGAGCAGCTGGGCCCGTGAGCCATGGCCGCTGAGCCTGCGCGTCCGGAGCCTGTGCTCCACAATGGGAGAGGCCACAGCAGTGGGAGGCCCGTGTACTGCCAAAAAAAAAAAAAATTAAAAACAGGAAGGGGGAAGTATACTCTCCTCCTCTAATTTTACAATAAACGGAAGACACAATTAAGAGTTTTTAAGCAGTGAATAAACACACAAAAGAAACCTCCATTTTGTTAGGCTCTATTACCTCTGCTGTTGCTTTCTGGATAGGCAAATGTAGGCTTATTTGGGGAACGTCGCAGATCACTATTAAGGAAAGGCTTATCAGGTGGATATATTACATATGAAGATGAGCAATCGTGACCCATATTTCCATTAGACTTTGATGGTTCTGCTAAGATGTTCTGAAAAATAAAAATACAGAAATTACCTTTCAAAATTTTAAACCACAAATAGCATGTGTATATATACATATGTTCCACTGATGGAGGCAAAAACTAAAGTCCATTGACCAAACACAACAGAATTCAATCATTACTTGAAAATAATAAAACTTTTAAAGCATTTCATATGTCTAAATGTAGCCATATGCCAAATACTATAAAAAGGAAATAATGTTCACACAACTTGAATACAAATGCTGCAGAGATACTTAAATATGGTACTCACAATGAATATTGTGAGTATAGTTTAATTAATTCGTTTATTATAAAATAAATTAATTAGTCTAATTTATTAATATAGTTTATTTTAAAAATATGTACCGTAAGATATATATTCAGAAAAGTAAATATTATCTTTTTACAGTATCAGAAACTGCTAGAAAATGACTAGCTAGAAACTGCTAGAAAATGACTAGAAAGAAAATAAGGCATATTCCTTGTCTCAAAAATTTTACATTTAGTTAGGGGGAAAAAAGGAAGAAGCCATTAGAAAACATTAAAGCTTATCGAACACATAAATATAAAACTTTATTTCCACACATACACCATTCTGCATTTGTCATACTGTTCAATTTGGGATTACATTCCACATGATAATTTTCAGTGCAGGGGATGCTAACTGTTTTGCTTTTTGTAGGTGACTTCCTTTTGGTAGAAAGACCTAGAGTGGGAAAAGCTCAGGTGGAAGATATGACTGCTAGCTGCTCAAAACTCTCAGACATCCATTTTTCTTATTCAAATAGCCACAGTAAACTAGGTTCTCAACTCTTACCTTTGGGGAACTATATAGTACCAGAATATATACCAGAATAGTACCAGAATATATCTGACTATAAAGTACCAGAATAACCTGTGTCCAGAAAACTAAAAAGGAACAATGAATATTTACAATACAGTAAACCGCCTCCTGGAATAAAACGCCATCAAAAACCATATTGTATCTAAATCTTATTAAAAATTGAAGACTATATTTCCATGTTAAAAACCATGCAATTTTCCAGTTGATTTAAGAAAGCAAATACAAAACATACACTATGGCTGTGAAAACTAAAAGAGCTTGGAAAGGGTAGGAGTAAGTCTCAAAAGCAGTACTTAAATCCATGCTACTCTACTGTGAAACGTGTGTTCACATGCAACAAGGACTAATAGTTGGCATTTTTTCAACTTTTGGGAAAACTGACATCAAGTTTTGGAGGTGGCTAGAAAATAGGGTGTTTTTCAATTCTTAAAATATATAATACTGCCAAAGCTCTTGCAAAACACCATGCATAATCAACCATATAGCTTAACTTTAAATATTGTTCTTCACAGAGTACCTCATGTCTCCATACAACCTACTAGAATCCTATCATTTAACAACTACCATTCAAAGAACAATGGTTAGGGAGCATTTAACATATCTATGAACATAAACCATGAGCAAATTCACTTATGATTTTCAAAAGGAATTGTATTAGTATTAGCAAACACTGCACAGATATTAACAGAAGGATTATGCATAAATAATTTACCAAAACCCAAAAGAAAAAAAAACAAAACACCCAATCAAGAAATAAGAACAAACCATCTTTGCTAAATTCATTGCCTGCTAGCTCTCGTAAAATGAACAGTTCAATATTTGTCTTTCAACAAAATTTGTTACGTATACATCATCAAAATACTGCTTGGGTCAGTTGACAAATTAAGAAAAGTCTTAATATAAAAATGCAAGTTATAATGAGACTTTTTTTTTGAACAGTAATTCTAAATATATTCCATTTTCTAAGTCAGTCACCTCATTTTGAATGTCAGGGTTTAAGCAATGAAAGCCATTGTTAACTATAAATGTTTTGGATCAATGTCCTCATTTGCTGCCAGAAATCTGAAGCAAAGAACAGGAACAATACATAAATCAACCCAAAGCAAAAGGAAGAAAGAAAACAAAATGGCTTTATAAAAATTATTTACAAGAACTATTTTGAAATAAAATTAAACCAAGAAATAAGAAACTGATAACTCAATTAAGTACACATAGTGTCTATTAAAAATTGTAGAGGATAAAATGTGGTACCTACATATGATATTATTCAGCCTTAAAAAGGACGGAAATCCCACCATGTGCTACATAATGGATGAACCTTGAGGATATTATGCTTAGTGAAATAAGCCTGTCACAAAAAGACAAATATTTTATGATTCCACTTACACGAGGTAAAGTAGTTAAATTCATAGAAACAAAGTAGAAATATGGTGGTTACCAGGGGCTGGGGGGAGGTTGCAAAGGGGAGTTGTTTAATAGAGTTTCCGTTTTGCAAGATGAAAAAGTTCTGGAGATCTGTTTCACAACAATGTGAATATGTTTAATACTACTGAACTGTACATTTAAAAATGGTTAAGATGATAAAGTACTAGGTAAACAACTAAAGATAATAAGAAAATAGTGAGTTGTCACACCAACCTGACCTCCAGTAGAATCAGGGCAATCATATTCTATGTGATTAACTGAAAAATTAACTAGCTTTCAAAAGAGAACCCACAAACCTACTTGCATCTATTCTCACACACATAACACAGGGAATGAGCTTTGTATAATAGACCTATCTCCACTTACCTACTCAGTCTTGGTTGTCCTTTCTAAAGGACATGGTATCCCTCCAGATGCCATCTATTTCTCCCTCCCTACTAGACCTTGCACACTGCCATTTGGAAAGAAAGGAAGGGAGGGAAGGAAAGAAAGGGAGAGAAAGAGGGAGGGAGGAAGGGAGAAAGGAGAGAAAGGAAGGAGGAAAGGAAGGGAGGGAAGAGACAGCAGGGAACAGAGAAAGCGGAGGGAGGTGAGGAAGGAAGGAAAGACAGACTTTTCTGAACTTTAGGGACTCCTCTCCAGCTCCTGTCTCATTTCTCAGCTTTTATAACAAAGTCCCTCAAAATACTTGTTTGTAATTGCTGCCACTTCTTAATCACCTTCCCTTTTAATCCCCTCCAGACTTCAATCCTCACCAATTCAGAGAAACAGCTCTTCAAGTTCACCAGTGACTTTTACAGGGCTGAACTCAGTGACCTCCCAGAAGCATGTGATACAGCAGATCACTTCATCCCAATACTTCCTTCAGTGGATGGAACACCACAATCGGATTTTCCTTCTAACACCCAGGCGTCTCCCTCAGAATCTCCTGGGCTCTCTCTCCTTCCTCTTTCTAAATGCTGGAGGTTCCCTAAAGCTTAGTCCTTCCTCCTCTTGTCTTCATCTACATGGATACCTTTGATGATCTCATCAACTCTCAGGGCTTTCAAAAAGCCTCTATCTGCTGATAACTTTCAAGTTTAAATATGTTATATATAGCTCTCCCTCTTGAAATTCTATATTCAAATCAACCTTCCTACTCGCTGTCTCCACTTGGATGTCAATATGAGGACCCCAAACTTAACATGTCTATAACCAAATTCTTGAATCTATTTCCCAAACCAACTCCTCAAAGCATACCACAATAATTGGCACCACCACCTACCCAGCTGCTCAGGCCAAAACCCTTGCACGAGTCATTTCTCACACACATCTTACATCCAATCTTTCAGTATACCTGGCTGGGTCTCTGTCTTTACCATATATACAGAAAGTCTTCAACTTCTCATCAATTCCACTAATTCCCTGCTTGACACCACTGTGATCTTTTTGTCTGGACTACCATAATAGCCTCCTAACCACTTCTGTCGAGGTCCCCCAGTCTGTTCTCCAAACAGTAGGTGTTATGATTCTTTAATAATTCAAGTAATGCCCCTAATCAGAACCTTCCAATGGCTTTCCATCCCAGAATAAAAACCAAAATTCTTACCATGATCCCACATTAACTGACCCCAGGCTAACCCTGACCTCATCCCTTACCAGTCTCTCTCCACCCCACCCCCATATTTTCCAGCCATACTGACCAACTTTTGGATTTCTAAAATGCACAGTACACTGTTCTCATTTGCTGTATTTACTCTGCCTGGAATGCTCCCTTCCTCCCACTACTCAGTTATCTACTCAAAAGTTTGTCAGTGAGGTTTTCCCTAACTACCCTATCTAAAGTAGCACCTTTTGTCACTCTATCTCCTTACCCTTTTAAGAAACACTATTTCTACCTGATATATTTATCATCTCTATGCCCCGTGGAAAAATTAAAAATATATTTAGTTTTTGTCCCTGAAAGAGGTTTAAAAACTCTCAGAATTTTTAGTGATAGAAGTGTCTTTGTTATGGTAATAGTGGGGGCCCTGGATAGCTTTAGGATGAGCTCAGATAGCCAGAAAAACCTACCAGGCGATTAGAGGGTTAGAAATTTCAGTCCCACCCCGTGCCCTCAAGAGAAGGAAGAGGGGCTAGAGATTGAGCTCACTCACCAATGGCTAATGATTTAGTCAATCCTACCCACATAATGAAACCTCCCTAAAAAACTCTTTGTTCAATGAGGTCCCAGGAGTGTCCAGATTGGTCATGGAAGTCCCTTTACATCTTACCCTGTGTGTCTCTTCCATTTGGTGGTTCTGGAGTTGTATTCTTTATAAGAAAAAGTTTAATAAAAGTTTTAATTGTAAGTGTAGCGTTTTCCTGAGTTCTGTGAGTCACTGTAGCAAATTACTGAACGTGGCGGGGGAAGAGTCAGAACTCCTTAATCTACCGTTGGCTGGGCAGAAGTACAGCTTCCTTGGGGACATCTGGGACTTGCAGGTGGCAACTGAAATGGGGGCAGTCTTGTGGGACCTAGTGTCTTAACCTGTGGTGTTTGCACTATCTCTAGGTAGTGTCAGAATTGAATTGTAGGACACCCAGTTGGCATGGAAAAATTGCATGTTGGAAGAATACAGTCACCCCATTAAGGGTTTAAGTTCCAAAAAGACAATAAATATGTTTAATATATCTGTTGAACGAATTAATTATATAAATATGTTACAAAACAGGAAAACTGCATAATGCTTATAAAACTGAATAATCCTATTCAATAAAGTTACTATAATCTCTTAGAAGACAAAAGCTTTTGGTTTCTTTTGTACCAAATAATAGCACAAATGTCATAGGGAGGCTGTGTAGAAAGAGTTAACATCGCAGACTCAAGGTCTGCCAGCAAGGTTAGTTCTTGGCTGGTATTTCGGAACTTGAATTTTGGGAAGGTTCCAAATATTGTCACCATTAGAGTTAGGGGTCCCCAAGACCATCCTCGGGTTCAATGATTTGCTTGAAGAACTGACAAAACTCAGCACAGAGTTATACTTACAGCTATGATTTCTTACAACAAAAGGATACAAAGCAAAATCAGAAAAGGGAGAAGCTACAAGAGATCAGGCACAAGCTTTGAAAATTCCTCTCCAGGTAGAGTCATACAGGATGTGCTTAATTCCTCGAGCAACTAATAGAGACAGCTGTGTCAAGTGGCGTCTACTAAGGAAGCTCTTTAGACTCAGTGGCCAAGGTTTTTATTTGAGGCTGGTTATATTCCTGACTCCCAGAAGGAAAACAGGTGTTCAACATTGTTTGCATAAACAGTTTAAGCACAATAAGCCACTCTTTCCTGATTTATGTTAAAGTTCTAGATCTGTGTAGGAAACTGTTTACCACTCAAGTTCACAGATGCCAATGAAGAGCTAACCTTGCAAACAGCCCTTTCTAAAAATAACAAGTCATCTGGAATTATGGAAGATTTCAAGAGAGAATTATTTTCTGTCTTCAATGCCATATGCATCCAATCATGGTACCTGAGAACTATGGAAGGGCAAAGGATCCTTTAAGCATACTGTTTATGCTATCTTCTCTCATATTAATACTAAAAACAATCCATAAACCTCAAACTCACCTTGCACTTTACAACCTACACTTTCATTATCTGGGTTGATCTTCACAACATTCCTGACAAGTAAGCAAGTAAGAAAGTATCTCCACTTTATAGTTCAGGAAAATATACTTGGATTTATTTTCAGAACAATGAACATGGTATCTTAGATTTGTTAGCACATTGTTTTCTCTAAGCACACTCATATTCTCCTTTAATTATCACAAGAACCCTATGAAGCAAGCATAGCAAATATTACTGTCCCCATTTTGTAGGTGAAAAAAGAGGCTAAGAAAACATAAACCATTTGCTTCAGGTTTCACAGCTACTAAGGAGCCCAAGTCCAGCTCCTAATCCAGTCCTCTTTCCAAATATTTTTCTGACTAAAATGATATGATTCTAGGAAAAACTTTCAGGATCAAAGGCAAAATGTTTAACCTGACCACTTTCTTTCCTGGTAGCTTTAGTTGTTAGGGCAAACATCCTACTTAGGAACACTTATAACTCAAATATTTATTATTTATTTATTTATTTATTTATATTTTAAAAAGACTATTGATTGATTGATTGAGGCATGCAAGCTCTTCGTTGTGGTGCCTGGGCTTCTCTCTACCTGTGGCATGCGGGTTTTCTCTTTTTCTCTCTCTAGTTTGGCGCATGGGCTCCAGGGTGTGTGGGCTCCGTAGTCTGCGGCACCCAGGCTCTCTCCTTGAGGCACGTGAGCTCAGCAGTTGTGGCGCGTGGCCTCAGCTGCCCCACAGCATGTGGGATCTTAGTTCCCCGACCAGGGATCAAACCCATGTCCCCTGCATTGGAAGGCAGATTCTTTACCACTGGACTACCAAGGAAGTCCCCTCAAATATTTATTAAACGTCTCTGTGTGTGACACTGTGTTAAGTGTGAAGGATGATAAAAAATGTACTATTACTTGCCTTCTTTTCAAATGTAATGTGCAACACAGCTGGAAGAAATAAAAATCAGGTACATAAAAATTTAAATACCATTTAGCAGACCATACACAAATACATAGAAAAGATAAAGCAGTATGACCAACGCGGGGTTATTCCAGGAATCTAAAACTGTGTGAACATTAGGAACATCTTTTGATGCAATCCATCCCATTAAAGTGAAAATCCATATGAGCAACAAATGCAAAAGAGTAGTCAATAAAATTTAATATCTAGCCATTATTAAATAACTTTTTTCTTATGGTAATTAGAAAATTTAACAAAAAAATGGCAACATATTTAATGGTGCAAAATTTAAAACATCCCTTTAAAATTCAGGAACAAGGCAAAGATTATCTACAAGACAACTTCTTGTCAATGTTGTGCTGTTATTTCCTAGCCTGCACATTAAGATAATGAAAAGAAATAACAGATGTTAAAACTGTAAAGGAAGAATCCAAACTTCACTTATTATGACTGTCTCAACAGAGAATACCAAGAACCCTCAATTATTAGAACTGGAGTTTAGGAAAGTTGCTGAGTAAAATTAATATGCAATAATCAATAATAATTCTATATACTAGTTAGAAAATGCAACTTATGAAAACATATAAAAAATAAAGTAGCTAGAAATAAATTTAATAAATATACAAGACCTGAAACTATAAAACTTTACTGAAAAATGTTCAAATAAATGTTACTCCAAAAAACTGGAATAACATGTTCAGATAGCTCAATATCCTAAAGATATCAGTTACTCCCAAAATGAACTAGAAATTCAAATCAATTTCAATCAAAATTCCAATACGAGATTCTAGAATTTCTACTGAAGAACAGCAGAGGACCAAGAATAGCTACCATTTCTTCTGAGGAACAAGGAAGATAGTTGGCCTCTCAGACCAAAAAAAAAAAAGGAAAGCATTAAGACAACGAGTATAGAAAAATACAACAGTGGAACAAAGAGCCCAGTAACATGTTCATACACATATGGAAATTAATATACTTACAGCTGGAACTGTAAACCACTGAGGAAAGGATGAGTTTAAACAATGCTGAAATGCATATCATAAATAAAACATCCCTACCTCATAAGCACACAAATTAATTTCAAGCAAATAAAAGACAATAGGCCCCAACTTTAAAATCTGTAGAGAAAAATATAGAATATCATTAAGGCCTTGGCTATAAGGAAGAATTTAGCCAAAAAGCAATAATCATTAAAGAAAGAATTACATTAAAATAAAGAACTCTTGCTAATCAAAACATATCATAAAAAAACAAGCCAAAGAGCATTAGAAGACTCCTAATAGTTGACTCAGAATATGAAAAGAATGACTATAAATCAGTTAAAAAAAAAAAAGACAAACCAATTGAAAAAGGCAAAAGATACTAAGAGGCATTTCACAGAACAAGAACAAAACACACAAAAGACTAGTAAAATTATGAAAAAAAAAGTGTATCTTCATCAATGATCAGAGAACACAAATAAGAATAAGAACAGGACACCACTTCACACTCATCTCTCAGCAAAAAAAAAAAAAAAAAAAAATTGACACAACACCACGGGTTAAAGAGGATATAGATTAAAGGGGACTGTTGATGGGAATGTAAACTGGTACAATCACTTTGGGAAACAATTCAGCATTACCAAATAAAGCCAAAGATGCACACACTCTATGACCCAGCATTTCACTGAACTATTTCCTCTCTCCTCAATAAAAAAACAAAAAAAGTCAGTCCTAAGTTTCTAAACATACACTACAAGCCATTACTAAGTTGTAACCCGCAGTACAAACCTGTGTTTCAAAAATCACTGCTCCTCAAACTTTTTGGTCTCAGGACACCCTTACACTCTTAAAAATTACTGAAGACCCCAAAAAGCTTTTGCTTATGTGGGTTATATCAATTGATATTTATCACATGAAAAATTAAAACAGAGAAAATTTAAAGATATTTACTAATTTAAAAATATTAAACCCATGATGTTATCATAAATATAATTTTTGAATGAAAAATAACTATGTCATCCAAAAAATTTAATGAAAAGAGTGGCACTGTTTTACATTTTTTGCAAATCTCTTTAACTCTTGGCTTAAAGAAGGCTGCTAGATTTTATTTGCTTCTGCATTCTCTCTGTTTTGGTTAATGTACATGAAGAATCTGGTCTCCCACAAAGTGGCTGGATAAGGAAGGACACTGTAGACCCCCAAAGGTCTTCAGACCACTCTCTGAGAAATGCCACGCTAGAGAAAATTTTGCACATGTGAAACATATAGAGATGATCACAACAGGACTGTTTACAATAGTTGGCAAACAAATGAACAAACCCTAAAAACCCCAAAGCCCATCAAGATACTACACTATACAGAAATATAGAAGAGGCTCTGTCATTTACTAGTTGTGTCACCTTGACTTAACCTCTTTGTCCCTCATTTTGCTCATTTAAAAATGGAAATACTAAGGCCAACCTCATAAGATTATTATGAGGATTAAATGAGTTAATATATAAAAAGTATTTAAAATGCCTGCTGGATAGTACTATACTAGTATTATATATTATTATAATCTCAAAATGTGTGTGTGTGTGCGTGTGTGTGTGTGTGTGTGTAAGAGAGTAAAAGAGAAGCAGGAAGATGCACTAAGGGGCATGAAGGTATTCATTTTATTATACTCAAAAATAAATCCTTTATATATTTAACGTTATGAAATCTATGATACATTCATAAATCACTTTTAAGAGAAATACACAGCAGGTTTGTCAATGGGCCTGGCAAAAAAGCCAGGGAGACCAATTAGGAGATTAGCTTATTAATTAAGTCCAAAGTGACCTAAGAGTGTTGACCATGGTTACCGGGGAAAATTTAAAACAAAAACAGGAAAGATACTCTGTTTCAACACTAGGCTGCCTGTACTTTCATTATCATTATGCCTGATCATACTTATTTTCCTGAGGCTCTCCACTAGTGGGTTAATACATAGCAATCTTTCAATAAATGTTAGCTGCTAGTTGTTACTCTTCTTGCTGTTGTTGCAGAGAAAGAATGCTTACAAGAACAATTCAAAAGTATCACCTACTTCCATGTTGTTCACATTTGAGATTTACATTGCACCTGCTTCCCAAAGACTGTTATTTGTGAATCTACCTGATGAAAACCCTTGCCTCCTAAAAGCATTTCCATTTACTATACCTATGCTGGGTTTATCAATGTTAAATACAATAGAAATAATTAATGTTCACAACCCTGAAATCTCATTATGAGTAGCCTTCTGAGTTCATGTTGTAGTTTTAAAAGGTCTTCTTTCGTTGCCTTATTTTATGATCGGCTATCTGTTAAGCTGGAGTGCTTTTTAAATTCTGTTGGAAATGCCAGCCTTATTTCTGACAGGACAGTTAAAGTATCTAAGCAGGGCCATTTCTTATATACTGATAAGTTAAATTTAGTCATTTTTGTTTTGAGACATAGTGACTTCCAAATTAGACATTTTGATTTAGCAGGTAAAGTTAAGAAAGTTATACTTTGATTTTTAAAGGGTCCTAGGTATCCTTAGTGTACTCTGAGTATTTCGAATCCACTTAAAGCTGAGCTTAGCATATAAAAATATATATGCTTTCCTATTAAACACTCTATAGGATTTCTGTCCAGGGTATCTTAAAGACTAAGGGTTGACCACACCCCAGTAACCACTCTCAGCTAGGTGGCCTTGGCAGAGTTCAGCTCAAAACAACACTTATAGGAGTTTTCCTTGCTCAGTCTCCAAGTACTGTTTTGAGAGCGGTGAACAGCCCTCCTTTCCCAATTATGTTTAATTATTTTTTCTCCTGATTAAATCTGATTAATCACAACTCCTATATCATCTCATCCATCTACTTAATGACATTTCTTAATAGTCTAATAGCTCGTCTTTTATCTTCCCTTTCACTGATCTAATTCCTGGATAACTCCAATTGTTTCCTTCCTTCCTTCCTCTTAATCGTCCCTGACCACTCTACAAACTTGCTACCCCCACTGTGCTGAAACTCTGAAGATCACTTCTGGCCTCATTAACACAAATTTTAACAACAGTCACCAAAAGCTGAAACTGAGGAAAAGTGTGTTTTCACCAGGGTGACTCTGCTTTTACTGTCCCCCTAAGCTTTTCCCCGTTAACTTCTTTGACAACCTTACCCTGATATTCTACTCTCACTATCTCTCTTTTTTCATATTTTAACCTATTTTTACAATTCATGTAACCGAACTCTACCTCCACACTACCTCTGCTCAATTCAAATTTTTACAAGTTTTCTGAAAACACCTCTTGTCTTGGCACATATTCCAAAATGCCTGCGGTGAGTTTTTCTCCTTCCTTTTCTGTTCCTGGGACAAGCATTTCCGATTCCTTCACCATCCAGCTAGCTCCACCTTCTCTACCCAAGCACTGCTAATCACTCTCGCCTAGGTTTTTCTAGCAGGGTGGCATTTATCAAACTGTACTGTGTAATAATCTAATTACGTGTAGTTTCTCTTCAGTGCTTTGCTCCTTCAGAGCAGGGGTTCTCCCCTATTCATCCGTGTAATCCTAGAGCCTAAAAGTACGCCAGACACTCAGCATTTGCTAGGTGAAGAGCTAATGGCTCCAGCTTGAGCTGCTTCACATTCACATTTACTGCCTATCTATTCCCAATGCGGCAGGTCCCGCTCCAATTCCACAAAATACCAGTGACTGGATAGGCTGGTGGCTCTTGTAGAGGCCAATACAATATTTAAGATTGGCTCCCCTTGTCGCCTCTCTAAAAGGGCATTTACTACACACTGAGGTCACCGTAATATAGAGGGAGGTGGGAAGCGCGCGCGCTCGAGGTAGGATGAGCACAGATCGAAGTTACTGGGAGGATGGGAGGGGGAGGCACTGCAAGCAAAGGAATCAGCAGAAGCACTCAAGACTGCGTACAATTCAACAGCTGCCCATTAAGCCGACTAGAGCGCCCAGCTGGTCTCGGAGAGTTTCCAAGAGGGGCCGTTACACCCACGAGACCCAGGAGCCCTGTTCTCGCAGGCCAAGGTGTAGGTAGTCATCCCTGCGAGTCCAGGCCACTTTCGGCACCTGGGCGGCTAGGCCGAAAGATAAAAGAGGCGGTGGGGGGGGGGGGGCGGGAGTGACGGGCCGGCCTCTCTAAATGGAAGGGTGCAACCTTGACATAGGAGCGGTGGGCGCCGAGGTAGCAAGGGGCGATCTAGGCGCCCCCCGCCGCTCCCCAAGATGGAGTGAGACTCTGGGCCGAGAGCGCTCTGAAGAGTGAGAGAAAGCAAAGGGGCGCCAGGACCGACCCGGGGCCTATTCGAACGTCAACCGCTTCTTACCGAGAACTGAGAAGCCGAAGTCTCAGAGACCGACGCTGCCGCCATCTTCCTGCCGACCTCCGCAGCCCCGGGAGGGTCCGGGTCCGCGTGCTGTTCTTCAAGATTCGAGAGCCGCCCGCCAGGGGCGACC
This sequence comes from Aethalodelphis obliquidens, assembly GCF_003676395.1. Lineage (NCBI taxonomy): Eukaryota > Metazoa > Chordata > Mammalia > Artiodactyla > Delphinidae > Aethalodelphis > Aethalodelphis obliquidens. The sequence continues at coordinate 5,236,121 of NW_020838004.1, read as the reverse complement.
CTAAACCGAACCCCTGATGGAAGGGGCTGGTATGTTGGCCCCGGGTCTGGAAACCCCTGCCACACACCCCCACAGGGCCGCCCACACTCGGAGTGCACACCAAAAGCGCAACACGTCCTAACAGACGTCCTGGCTAGCCAATCAAAAAATCAGACGTCTTCCGGTGGTAGGAGAATCCGCCTCTTCCCTCGGTGACGTCACAAGGTAGCGCGCCGCGGGGACTGGGGTGGCTGGCTACCGGGCGGCTCTTGAAGGGGTTCTGCACAGGGGCGGGCATTCTCGAAGGGGAAGCGTGGGCGAGGCGTTGTGTTGTCTCCAGTGGCGATTGAATGGGATGACTGTAATAAAAGCGAATGCGAAGCTCAAAACACTCCATCACTTCCCTTGCGTTAATCGCCGGAGAGAGCGTGAGTTTGACTCAGGGACGCCTCTCCACGTGAGGTACTTACCTTTCGACCAATAACAAATAGAAGGAGAGGGAGCTTAAAGATTTGGTCCAATAGAAGTCAAGGGAAAAAAAAACAGTAGGAGCAGAGAGTAAACCTCCGCAAACAACTGCCCAATTGGATTCGGAAGTTTCCACCCAAACCTGGGACTGGCTGCTAGGAAAAGCCGCGACCGGGACCTTTGGGCGGGGTGAGTTTAAAGAGGCTTTCGCGCGCTGAGAGCGTCGGGCTTTTATTGGCCAGCGACTTCCTCCCTTTGTGGGAGCTCCCTGCGTAGCGGGGGTTAGGTGTTGGGCGGAGCGACCGAGTGACGCAGTAGCCGCCCCAGCCAATCAGAGGTGGGGAAGGGAGGCCGAGGAGGAAGCGGATCCGTCGCCGCGCAGCTAAACCGCAGCGAACTATCCGCTTCGTCTCCCTCCGCCGCTCTCGGGACCTAAGCGGGAGCTGCTGGGAGGGCGTCACTGGGTGGGCTGGGGCGGAAGTGGAGGCGGAGGGAGACGGCTGCGTCTCCAGTACCTTGGTCTCTCGCGTCAAGGCTCTGGTGGGCGCGGGGGAGGGGGAGGAGGAGGAGCCCGCGGCCCGGGCGGCGGCGGCGGCGGCGCCCGAGTTCCCCGTAGGGCCCCGCCTCGGAGCGGGCGGCGGTGGAGGAGGAGACTGAGGAGCAGGATGGCGGCCTCGGCCCTGTACGCCTGCACCAAGTGTACCCAGCGCTATCCCTTCGAGGAGCTCTCCCAGGGCCAGCAGCTTTGCAAGGTCCGTGGGCGCTGGGTGGTGGGCGGGTGGGGTTTCCTCGGCCATAGCCCGAGGGAGCTGGGTGCCCGCTGCACTGCAGCCCCTCTCTCTTCGCCGGCGCCTTGGGGGTTTGGAGCCCTCGCCTCCTCACTCAGAGACCCCGTTATCCGAGGACCTGGGCATCAGCTGGGAAAGCCCCTGAGAGGAGGACGGAACCCTGCCCTCTTCCAAGCGACCCAGGAGGGGGCCGGGCCCCAGCAACGTTGAGGGGTCTCAGGGGTGGGGCTGCGTGAGGCAGCCACCTGTCTATGCCGCAGAGACCCCGGGATGGAGATGTTTTCATCTCGGTTTTCTGTCTAGTCTGTCCTCTCCTTCCACCGGGAGGCAGAGGACGGTGTTTGCACTTTCTTGCTAGGAACCTGAAGCCGCAAAGCTGATGGCATCCTTCTTCCCTGTCCAGGAAAGCGAAGCGTCTGGCTTGGGAACAGAATGCTTTATGATTTGGAGCTCCTCCCATCCCATTAAAGCCGGGATGCTGTCTGTGAGCAACGGTGCAAAATAATAAGTAGTTTCACATTTAACCAGTCCTTGGAATCGGCCCTGACAGCTTTTTTTAATTTATCTGTTGCGTACCCCCCCCATCTAATAAAGACAAAGACACATAAGCCTTCTCTAAGGAATTATGCTGTAATTGGCTACTTATTTGATAAATCATTCAATTTTCTACGTTGGGGGACAGATTTTATTGATGTTTTAGGCATTTGACTAGGTTGGGTAATAATTTTCCACCAGAAACGTGAAATTTTGGGGACCTTGAGATAGATAGTGACTAACATATTGTCTTATTACAGGAATGTCGGATTGCGCATCCCATTGTAAAATGTACTTACTGCAGATCAGAATTTCAACAAGAGAGGTTTGTATATTGAACAGTTTTTGATTGTTAAAGACAAAGTATTGTCTGTAAGGAATACTTGAGGGTTGTAATCCCATATTTATGTTACAGTTTTTTTTTAAATTAAATGGTTTAGTTTCTAAGCTTTAAGTTGTAAGCCCTTTTTGCATGGTAGGAGAGAGAATGCTGACCAAAAATTAATGGGTATTTTACAGCTAGACTTTATACCTGAGGAGATAAAAAATAAATTATTGCATGGAAAATGTACAGCCTTGCTAATGAAAAGTGCAAATATAAACTGTTACTGTTAAACTATTAAAAAATGGCAGAACGTTAATGCTGACATGGACCTGAGGAAAGGTCTATAGTGTTACCAGCTACCTTCCAAGGGTGAAATCCAGTAACTTGTTACCAGTGGAAGAACAGCACATATTTCTTAATGGAGTGATTCCTGTTAGAGCCTCAGTGCATGCACAAGAGCTTAAGAGAAGAACAAATAATTTTTTCACAAGTAGGTGTGAGCATCATAATAGTGGAGAGCACCCAGTGGAAGGTTAGATAGGCACTGGTGCTGTGCATAAATAGTGGCAAGTGTGAGGATTTTGGAACTAGATAGAAAACAATAGGGTTTTTTGATTTGTTTCCATTTAAAATACACAATAAAAATGTATGAAAACATTTATCTTAATTAAGGGGAGCAAAAAAGATCCTAAGAAGTTCCTAAAAAGATCCTTACGTTTGCATTTGTAAAAAATTCTTACTCTGTGTTAGAGTAAGTTTTAAGTACTACTAAAGCACATGGTACACTTCTACTAATAGTACACTTTGCTTGCTTTAGTTCAGCATCGTGCTGCATAAGTTTCATCATCGATATACAATTTCCTTTTCAGCAAAACTAACACGATTTGTAAGAAGTGTGCTCAAAATGTGAAGCAATTTGGCACCGTAAGTATATCTTATATTTTCATCTCATTTTATTGCTGCTGGTCAATTAATGTTTTCACAAAGATGGACCTTTTAAAAAATATGTATGCTATGTTCTTAAATATTTCAAGTACCAAAATATTTCAGGAAAGAAACTTTCTATAGAGAGTCTGATGAGAAGATGAAATTTTAAAACAGTCATATTATGTGCATGTTTATATATATTGAATTTCAGTGGGGAAGTTATGATTTTATTCTTTAAGGAGTCAAATATAGCAAACTCCTGGTTGTAGAGAACCTACTTATAAAGTTTGCATAACTGCACTTTACCTCTTCCTCAGAACCTCTGACAATTTTTATATAGTGGCACAGTTCAGGCATTTAGTCACAAAAGTCAAGAAGTTATCTTAGTATAAGTTCTTTTCTTATATGTATATTATAGTTATTATTGGTATATTACAGTCATGAATAGTCAAATTTCTGGCCTTAAGGGATTCTAAAATCTTCAGTTGTCTTTTGAATATCAAAGAAAATCAAGGTATGTTTGTTATAGTTATGTTGAATATACTTGTGCCAGTTTTTTTTAGTTGAAAACTCACCTATTTCTTGCATCAGCTGTACCTATATATGATGAAAAGTTGTTAAATGTATTTTGAATAAATGATATAGTAATTAAGCTAACAGGATATTAAGTTAGTAGAAATTCACTCCCCCAAATACTGGATACATGAAACTTTTGTCAGTGTGTACCTTTGTTTTCATTTATTGAAACGTCTTTACATGTAGCTTTTGTATTATATAACATACTATGCAGGTCATAAGTACATTTTTCACGATCTTATTTAACTAACGAAAAGTTTAATGAGTCTAGAAATAAATGTTAGCAAATGAATAGAAACATAATAAATGTCTTTGACTATGATAGGGCAACATACTTCACAGAAAACTTTTTGCCTATTAGTTTCCTTAATTAATTCCTAAAATATGTCCTGTTCACTGGGTATATTTTATGCAGCAAAATTTTAGTATTTTAAAATGTCTCAAAGAAAATATATATCTGTTTTTCAGCCTAAGCCTTGTCAATACTGTAACATAATTGCAGCATTTATTGGTACCAAGTGTCAGCGTTGCACAAATTCAGAAAAAAAATATGGACCACCTCAGACTTGTGAACAGTGCAAACAGCAATGTGCTTTTGATCGGAAGGAGGAAGGAAGAAGAAAGGTATGTTTTATTTATTTTATGACATCTGGAAATTAAATAAAACACAAACAAGTTGGAAGTTATTATACTTAATGTATTACTGAAGCTTGATGTATTCTTTGGGTCCCTGAAAGCAGGTGGTTAGAAGAAAGTGCAGGAACAGTGCATTTTCTCCTTGCTGGCATGATATGTAGATTCCTGTTGATCAGTTGAGATTACTATACTTTAAAAAACATTCTGTGATAGCTATTCTGTACTATTTGGTTATCCAGTATTTGGTGTGGGAGAATTACTAACTGCTTTTAAATCTTTTCAGCTACTTACCTTTTTGCTGGTTACTTGAAGTTGCTGGTGTGAAAATATACCTGATGGCACTTTAACACATATGATTCAAAGTTAGTCATGTACCTTTTGATTTGGGGCTCATATTTTATACCATTGTTTGTTTTTCTCTACCTACAGTGACTTAAAAGGTATCTATATGTGTGTGACATTTCTCTGCGGAGCATTCACACAGGCCTCCTGATGACTGTCAGTTTCAGTTGATTTGGAGGATGACTGTCTCTTTGAGGGGCTCTGCCGTGTTTCTCCACAGCAATATATGTACCCTAGTTGTAAGACATGTTCCTCCAGCACTTCTCATTTGAACAAATAGAGGATAGGAACTTAATTTTAGTCTTAATTTTGGAAAGAAGTCTCTTTTCCTCCCCGTTGACACGCAGACACTGGCCTCCCATTGTCTGTGAGAGTTGTGTTCTATAAAGTTGCTGCAAACACTGAGTTAGTGAATAGAACTGTTGCTCCTACGGACAATACAGGATAGGTCCCTGCCTCTGGTCACAACGTGGTAATCAGTGGATCGGTACCTAATTTTGTTTTGTTTTGTGTATGTTTCTGTTTAAAGACACCTTAATATATATTGTTGATTGATTAAATTGAACTCATAGCAAACAGCACTATAACTATGCCTGAATGAATCTTATCTAACAGGTATTTTCCACATAAAGTACATCATAGTCGCCTTATGCTTAGGAACACTGTACATCACTTTAGCACTACCTTTGGGGACCATTTTAACAGTGAAATCACTAATAAAAAGCACAAATGTGAAAAACGTGATAGTAGGTAGACTGAAAAGGATACTTGTTTACAGTATGAGAGCTGAAGAAAGCAAAGCATCACCGTGTTAACCTCATCTGGGAACATTTGCGGTCTAGCTACACACATTTTTTTGCTCTTCTGTTTATGTGGGTGTATGATCACAAAAGTGCTACAAATTGATTTAGGGGTGACATAAATTTTAGCTAATAGGTGGTGAATTTGCCAATACAAAATCTGCAAATGAGAGTCGATTCTATATGTCATTCAATCTCATTTTTTCTTTAACAGTTTTGCTTTCATGGGAAATACTTTGTCATTTTAGTAGTTACACAGTAATTTAAGAATTTACGATAGTGCTTAGATAAGGTTTCTTTGAAGTATATCATCAAGTTATGCTTATTTTCTAGTAATAAGAAAATAAGTTTTCCTCTCCAAATTTAAAAATGCCTCAAAACTAATGGAAGTCCATATATCATCCTCTCTAATTTTATGATCCTCTAAATAAGCATTTCCCCAAGTTTCGGAAAAGTCTACTTTTGCTTCCATTTTGCAACAGTCTGTGTGTGTGTGTGTGAGAGAGAGAGAGAGAGAGAGAGTGCGCACATGCACACCAGCAGTTGAGCAGTTTATCTTAACCTGGTTTCACTTATAGCCAGTTACACGTATATTTAATCTAATATAAGCATTTTCTTTTAAAAGGTTGATGGGAAGTTATTATGCTGGCTCTGTACTTTATCGTACAAGAGAGTTTTGCAGAAGACAAAAGAACAAAGGAAGAGCCTGGGATCGTCACATTCAAATTCATCTTCTTCATCTCTTACTGAGAAAGACCAGCATCATTCAAAACATCATCACCACCATCATCACCATCACCATCGTCACAGCAGTAGCCATCACAAGTAAGTACTTTGAAATTGTGTTTTCCAAAGTCCTCACTGGCATTTTAGTGCCAGATTTTAGTGTTTAACTTTTTGTAAACGCTAGCTATGTGCTTGTCTAGTTTCCATTGTACATGGTAAGCTTCTTGTGTGTTACCATGACAGCTTCTAGGGCTGTTCCTCACTTTATTCAGTGTACAGAATTACACATAATGAGTGTAGTTGTTTACCATAAATATAAAGATAGGACTTTTAGAGATTTACAATATAAAGTTATGATCATATAATGAAGTCAGAATATAAGTACATCAGAGTTAATTGATGCTTCATTGATTCATGTTATCAAAAGCCTCAATATTCTTTTTTTGTTCAAAGAATTGTTAGGATTTTACTTGTAAAAATTTTATTTACCTCAGTTACTATTAACTTTTTTTAGTTAAAACAAATTTAAACCAGTGACTAGGAAATGTATTTTTGGAGAACAGATTGCAACACTGTCATTTGTGACCGTGATGGAAGCATTCTAAACCTTGAAGGTTCACAAAGTGTGAGAAGTAATCTTTTTGACATGGTACTTTGCTTTTTTTAAAAAACAGACAGGAACTCTTCAAATATTAACAACTACTTGATTTTTAAATTGCCTTAGGGAGAAAAGTTACATAGTAGTAGTATCTTAACCTTTTATGTGTGTAAAGTTTTTTTAAGGTGTAGTTTTAGTCTTCATGGACAAATCAAGAATATTAAAATGCAAAATAAACACAAAAATTAAAATGGAGAAGAAGGGGACATGATACCCACTGATTTTCAGGAGAATTTATTTTTTTTTCACAAATTTCTCTGAGCCTTTTTAAAGTTCTAGACAGTTAAAACAGTTTCATTTACAGAAAACTGATGCCTGCCCTAGTTAGGAACACATGAAGATATTTGTGGAATGTAATGTAGTTCTGTCTAATTAACAACATTTGATTCTGAATTATAGGCAAGCACATATTAGATTATGGGGGTTTATTGAGGCACTGAGATTGTTTGCTTCTCTAGCAATTTTTCCATTTGTCTCACTGTGTTGTAGTGCTTTCTGGATGTAACAGTGGTAGACTGCGTAATGACTTCTAATCTGGCTACTTTGAAGAAATCTTGTGGTCTCTGTATCAGTGTATCCCAAGGAACAAAGGAATGTAAACCTTCCTTGATTTTGCTTCTTGCTTTAGGAAAAAATATGAGGAAATAACTACCATGATGATAACTGTCAGACCTAAGACTCAGCTGAAATGTCCTTTTCCCTTGCCTTTTACAGATAAATTTGTTTTAGCATGATGTGAAAGGACACACTCAGATTATGTTTATAAAGATCAAATTTTGTGACAGGAACTTAATCTTTTGAAATTAAGGTTTCAGAAGTAAAGGGAAAGAGAATGGATTGACTTTTTATTTTCCTTTTGATTATTTAAGATATGCAAATACTATTTTGTATTTGATGAGTAGGCAACCAGTTTGTGGAGCCCTATCTTAAGTTCATTGGATAAGGATGATTATGAAGAGCTTACATATTGTGATATATAGTGATGGGGGAAGGAAGAAACTCAGGTTAACATGGATGCAAGAAATAGCCCACCTCAGAAAGCTGAGATTCTGTTTTTGTTAAGTCATTATTAATGTGATTTTTCTCATTTTGAGGTCTGGATAGTTCTGTTAATTCATGTGTGATTATATACCTTGCTAATGCTTTTAATGAAATTTGTAAAAGAAACAAAATGGCAACTGAATTCCTCAGTAAGGTTGCTGTTCATTGCCACAAGTAGAGAATAACTCAGGTTGAGAGAATTACAGCTGCTGTTTCCCCAGCTTGTTATTTATAGCTGATTCTTAAGAACATGGTTAAAAAGCTTCTACAGCTAAAAGAATAGTAAATTTTATATACACACACAAACATATGTACATATTTTTATTTTGTGTATGCTAGCACTGTGCTAAGTGTCTTTACATAGGTAACTCATTTAATCCTCATTTTCCCTATAAGGTATGTTTTATATCCATTTGACAGATGAGGTAACTGAGACTCAGGGATTTTAAGAACTTGCAAAAGGTCACACAGCCCAGGTCTTTTTAACATCTCTTATATTGTATATACAGTGGACCCTTGAACAACAACATGTTAGAACTGCATAGATCCACTTATATACTCAGATTTTTAATTTTTTTTTACTAAATATTTACTACAGTTCTACATGATCTGTGGTTGATTGAGTCTGTGGATGCAGAACCTCCTATATGGAGGGCTGACTGTAAAGTTAAGTGCAGATTTTCAACTGCACAGAGGATCAGCACCCCCAAACCCCCATGTTGTTCAAGGGTCAGCAGTTTACGTGGTGTGCAGTACATAGGAGATGCTCTGCACCTGTTGAATGAATAAGCTAGAGGTTAATGAAGGATTGGCCAATGTGAAAGTACAGGAAAAAAGTATGGACAATTCATAGTGAGTTATAAAGTGGTTGCTAGTATTGCGGCATAGTGGAAAAGAAGTAGTACTGTAGTAGTAATTATAAGTAAAAGTAAAATCAGTAGTTACTATGAGATTTCCCAGTATTTTCAGCATGACTGCTCCAGAGTACAGCCTAATGAAAGATGAGACTTTGGAAAAGATTCTTAGGAAAACTAGGAAAGAAAGAAAAACTCAGATATTTCCTGGTTCAACTTGACACACTATTGTGAGCAACTTGAGTTATTCCAAAGGAATCTCTACGTAGGCTTATTAGGAAGGCCTTAACTTTAAGATAAAACATCTGTCTGAAATAGTAAGGGTAGCCTAAGAATGATGATTTTCAGACTTTGTCATTATAGAACCCTGTTGTGGTGGTTTTCATGCTCATATACCCTAACCCTTAATATGATATTAAATTGAATTATTGAAAGTCCTGATTAAAAAGAAAATCCAGTCCCTATCATCTTACCTTTCTTAAACAACTTAAGATGGCTAGTAGTCATTTGATTAGAATTTATCTTATTGGAATGGATTTATTCAATATATATTAGCTTAGGCTGAAAACTTAGTTGAATATGCCTTTCTCAGAACAAAAGAATATAAACATATATCATTTGATTCCATTGGGAAGAATGCTGTTAAAATGTTGATGGGTTAAATAAATGTTATTAGATATCATCTGTGTATTTTTCAGAATCAGCAATCTGAGTCCAGAACAAGAGCAGGGACTGTGGAAACAGAGGTAAATATGTTAACGTATTTTATGAAGTATTTTGACATGTATTTTTTAACATGTGATATTCCTTTAACTTTGTTACTTAGGCTTTAAAAAAACTGATGTTCAGTAAAACTTTAGGGGAAGAAGAATAACTTTTCATTTGATGCCTATGCCCTTTTTACTCTAATTATTTTTATTAATGTTTGGTTTCAGCCATAAATCCTCTGCAGCAATTCAGAATGAAACTCCAAAGAAAAAGCCCAAATTGGAATCTAAGCCATCTAATGGAGATAGGTAAAAATGAATTCCTTTAGTGCTGTGAAAATTCAACTTAGTTGAACAGTTATGGCTGATTGCCAATTATTACTAGGTAAAAGAATAGAACATGTATTTTCTACATTGACTTCTTTGAGTCACCTAGAAGAGTAAACATAATCAGTTAAAATTTTTAACTTAATTTTAGCAATAAGAAAGTGGCACTGAATGATGTTCTGTTTGGGGCATAAATTTGGGTTTTGAAAAAAAATCTGAATAGAGAACATTATCTTAATTATTCTTCAGTGAAACACAAAACTAATTGTGATATTTGAAATTGACCTGCTTGGAAAATGTTTTTAGATTTAAAGTATTTTGAGAGTGACTTTGTTTTAGTTCATTAGCCAAAAGTTTGCTGATGTTACTGTACAAATTGGCTGCCTATTGCTTTACACTAGAAGTATTGACCCCCTAAAAGCTAATACTGAATTATATTTCTGCAGGTGTATGTAATGTGTGCCATTAGTAAGGTAATTTGCCAGTTGCATCCATTTCTGTCAGGTACATATTTTTTTGCATTAGCCTTAAGGATGTTTGTGGAATTGTCTAATTTATGCAATTTGAACACCTGCTAATTTTCCTTCTACTTCATTTAACTGTGTTTTACTCTTTTCTTTTTAGTAGCTCTATAAATCAGTCAGCAGATAGTGGGGGAACAGACAATTTTGTCCTTATAAGTCAACTGAAAGAAGAAGTGATGTCACTTAAACGTCTCTTACAACAGAGAGACCAGACCATTTTAGAAAAAGATAAAAAGGTAAGTACATGGTTCACTGAAGCCTGGTAAGGTTTACATCTTGACTCTTGCTTGATAATTGCAAATTTTGTTAGACTTTCTTCAATAACTTGATCATGTTTGTGGTACATGATTCTTATAAGACACAGAAGCCCAAAGTGGAACGTAGGCCATCTAATTATGATATATAAAAGTGGTACTTCAGAATTTTAGTTCTAAGAATCAATTGAGAGCTGATTAGAATTCTAATAATTTCTGAACATTAGTTTTCAGTAAGCCTGTAATCTAAAATTAGATCTAATGTCTTAATTTGAAAAAGAGATGTAAATGGAATATTATGTCAATTCTTTTGGTATAAGAAAGTAATTGAATATAGTCTAATATACCAATTATATATTTATTTCAATCAAGATCAAATAAGTGGAGAAAATTAATGCTGTGGGAATTTCCTATGTGGTAATGATTAACAATAGGTATCTAAGATAGGAAGTAAGTGTACTTATTGGGACTTTATCAGTTAGATAAAGAGGAATATCGAATATGTTGTCTGTTTAGTGAAAAGTTCTAATACTTTCTGTGTGCACTTGAGCAGAATTTTACCTGTTTGGGCCTCAGTTTTCTCATTTTAGAAATGAGAATATTAACACCATCTCATGGGAAGATGGTTGTGATTAAATGAGAATGTAAAGTGTTTACTTACAGCTTCTGGCATGTATAAGTGCTCATAGCTGCTATTACTGGGGTTTGGTCTTCTTTGAGGGTAGAACCTACTTCTGTACTTGCTTTATGATCCTAGACTGTCTGGTTTGACCTATTTCAAACATATTGCAATAGGAAAACATTAAAAACGTTCTTTTAAAATTATCAACAAGTTGTGATTATGAATATGTAGTATGTAGCTATCTCTGAGATTCCATAGTAGTGCTTGAGTCTGAGTTGGCTTTTACTTCTGGCTTTCATGTAAAAATGTAACTTTTATGTTACATTTTCCCACACCTTGATGATTAATGGATTTAAATTTATTTTAATACATTTGTACCTTACCTTAAGCAAATTCGATAAATGAAATTTAGGATTGACATAGACAACAATAGGATAGTTAGGAGTATTTTATTTTTTATGGTTCTTTTTGCTTAACAACAGAATATTTTAAATTAGCTTTAATGGAAATTTGTTTTACACACAAAATATTAGAAACATTTCTGTTATACAAAGACAGGTCTATCTGTACTAACCTAGATAAAAGTTGAATAAAATGGGAAGTTTACTATAAAATAGCAATGATTCCAAAACTACGTAGTAATGAATTGTGGAATTTTGGCTTTTTTAGATGTTTTTTTTTCTTCAAGTATCACTATTCTATGTTAGTGCAGTTAGTGAAAAGTTTTCTGGTTTTGTTAGTGTTCCTTTTTTCTTAAACACTAATGGGGATGGAAATGAGCAGTACTATGAGGAAAATAATTGTAAGCCTAAAATAGCTACATACTTATAGCTTTTTAAAATAATGTAAATGTAAGACAACCACATTATTTTCTAGAATTTATTTCACTTTATTCAGTGACTTCTAGAGCCAGCGATGTACTAGATCATGAGGATAAAAAGGTGAAATAAGACATGATTCTTATCTTCCAGAAATTCATAATCTGGAGGCAACTCACAGTGTAGTGATGAAAATATCATAGCTTATCTGATGTGAACTGACATTTCAGAAAAGGAATTCCTTTGTAATGTAGAAAGCAGGATTCAGTTATTCTTTGAACTGGACAAAAAGCGAGAGCTTTTATTCAGAAAATCAGAATATAGGGCACTGTGACTTCCTTTCTCTCTTTTTGGTGTACTTCTTTGTTTACTGGCTACCGAGTAATTACAGAAAAGAACGTGCAAACCTTTAAAGCTTACATAATGAAAACCAATTAAAAATAACCAGAAGCTTTCTTCTGCCTGGTTCTTATGTTGAAGTTATATAATACCAACTTATTTTTTAGTATGAAGTCATGAGATTTTGTATCTTTATGTATGTCATTTATATTTATGAAAAAAATTGTCATATAGCTGTCTTTCCTTCCTCAAATCACCATCTTTTTTCTTACGTTGCCTAATTTAGCCCAAATTTTAAAGTAACCCCCTTTCCTTTCTTATTCTGTGTTAGTTGTATTTCTGTTCTTTGTTCTCCATTTTTACCTCAAATCTTAAGTGGTATTGGATATGGAATTCTGCACATAAATTTTAAAATAAAAGCAACATAGCTTTTGGTTGATAAGACTGTTCCTTTATGTACCTGCCCAGTGTGAAACTTTTTTCTTTTTTCATTGAAAGACTGTTGTAACCTGAAACCAGTTTTACTGTTTACTTTGTTTATATATAATGTGAAGTATGTTTTAACTGAAGCATTTTCCAAGGTATTAACCATTAAGCTTTTCTGTTGGCATACCAGTTGCCAAACTGTGTCCAGTGAAACCACCTTTAAAAAGAAAAAAAAAAGACAAGTTCTCAAAAGTTATACTGATGTTTCAATATTATCTTAACATTAAAATTGTATTAATGTTAAAGTAGTAAATTAGATAGAATTCATCATTTCTCAAAACAAATTTCGAGATAAGTTACAAAACTCAGTAAACTGCTGTTAACCTTCTCCACTTTTATAATGAATTGTGAGTTTATTGTGAAAAATATTTTTTTTTTTTTTTTTTTGTGGTACGCGGGCCTCTCACTGCCGCGGCCTCTCCCGTTGCGGAGCACAGGCTCCGGACGCGCAGGCTCAGCGGCCATGGCTCACGGGCCCAGCCGCTCCGCGGCATGTGGGATCTTCCCGGACTGGGGCATGAATGCGCGTCCCCTGCATCGGCAGGCGGACTCCCAACCACTGCTCCACCAGGGAAGCCCTATTGTGAAAAATATTTAACGATGTGTTTGTGCATATGCGTATATATATATATATATATACATGTATATACATATATATATATATATGTATTTTTTTTTCTTTAATCTTTCAGTTAACTGAACTTAAGGCAGACTTTCAGTACCAAGAGTCAAACTTGAGAACAAAGATGAACAGTATGGAAAAAGCTCACAAAGAAACTGTGGAACAACTCCAGGTAAATGAGATTATTTTTGTAAACTGTTAGGCAAGGAGGGGTAAACTTGGTTAATAGTATTCTTTCTCTTAGACTGGTATTGGTATCCCTACTTTATGCATATCTAGAGCATTTTCAGCTTTGATTTTGACTTAAAATACCTTGTAATCCTGCTCCCATTAGAAGTTATTGCCTGAAATCACTTGATAAGGGGATTCAGTAGATTAATTCTGAAACCTTTTGCCTAAAGTTCAAATGGGGTTCTCAGAGGAGGATATCACTGAAGTATGTTCAGTTGATCCTCAGGTGAAAAGCAAAAAATTAAAAATCAGATTCATGAAACTAAGGTGAAAGTAAGGTCTTCAGTACATTATGTAGTTATTCTTCCTGTTTCCTCCCAGATAATGGGAGGAGAGGTGGGGCTACAAAACCAATTTATGGGACCTCGAGTGGAGGAAATTCATGCTGCATGCAGAGATGCAAGGCCAAAGAGTGCACTTTAACCTCCGTACTGTGATTTTTAAAGTGCCAAATAGGGTTCTGCTGTATCCACAGCAGGGAGCCTCTAAGGATGTAGGCCAACCTCCTCGGAGTACTGCAGAGGATACTCAGTAAGGTGTCCATATACAAAACAACTGAATGGTGATGCCGAGAGTCACCACAGTGACGAGGGTGGTTTCTGAGGTCTGGAATGCAGAGATGGAGAGCATCAAACAGAGATTTAGGTTATTCCCTTATTTAAGCCTTTTTTCACCTAGGTTTCATAAATTTAGAAATCAGACTACACTAAGTTAATCATATGTTTTATCGATTTATACATTCTGACATTTGTAGAATTAAGTCTTAAAAGCATAGAAGATGGCAGCACACAGACTTTAGGCTCTTGATGGGAGAGTGTAGCTTGGGAAGGAAGGAATTAATATTGCCCTGCTTTTGTTTTTTTTTGTTTTTTTTTGTTTTTTTAACTGTAATATCAAGGGATATTTGCTATTTCCTATCTTTTGGTTTTGTGTTCTTCATACTTTGAAAATAGCTTAAATTGAGTAAGATTGTAAAGTGGATTTAGGAACCTGTTGAAATTCAAGGTAGAGATTGCCTAGTCGTAATGCTGATCTTACTATTACAGAGAATTCTGAAGAGAAACTTTCGTAGAACCTGACACATAGTAGGAATTCAAATGGTTTGTTGAATGAGTGACGATTTATGGAAATGCCCATCTGCCCTCTGTTCTGAGAGATTGCCCATTTTATATATTAGGCTTCTTGTACATTATTGTTTCTCATCCACCAGCAAGCAGTAGTTTTATGTTATTTTACTCATTCAGTTATTAGTGCTGAATGATTACTGGAAACAAAATCTTCTGCATGGTGATCTCTGGTTTAATGTGATTTAGCCAAGACATGAATAAATCCAGAATGACATGACAGAAAACCTGTGAGCAGTACTTAACTATGATAAAACTTAGTACTTCTCACTGTTCAAAAGAGCAATTTGTTGTTTCCTTTTGTAGTTGTAATCACAAGGGAACCTCTCTTTGACATCTTAGCCTGATTGGTATCTTAAGGCTACCTCTTCCTGGTTGGTAGCTGAAGTTTCATATAATTTAATAATAACTAATAATTATATAGAAGTATACATTTTCAACATAATTTTACATAGGCTCTCTTATTTGCTCCCTACAGTAACTTTAAGTTATGTGGTATCCAGATGAAGCTCTGGTCACAGAGTCAGAAGTGACATAGAAACCTGTATCTTCTGACTCAGATTTAACTATACTTTTCTCCTGTTCTGCACTGACTCCCACCTCAGCTTACTCAGGTTTTCTACTTCATCCTTATTGTGAGGCCACTTCCCTTTATCATGTGTATTATTACTGGTGACATTCTGTCACAGTTACGTATCCTCTTTTAACCCCACTCCCTTTAGCAACCATGTACTAGTAAGGTTCTCCACCTACGTGAGTAAACATAGTGAACTGTTTTTCTTTTTGTCATAAGAAACTGAATGCTGAAGCAGAAAATTTATCTTGTTCTAATAACTCTCAAAACATTTGAAACTACCAAACTTGAAAAATAAGCACTGAGCATCACAAGAAAAAAATTGTCCAAAATACCGAAAACAAAAAGACAAAAACCCCACAACAAATCCCAACCAACCAAACAAAAACCAAATTGTCTAAAGTATCAAGAAAGCCAAATAAAAAGTATACCTTCATTTAGGAGGTAAGTTGATAAAAGGGGAAAG
Source organism: Aethalodelphis obliquidens (assembly GCF_003676395.1). Classification (NCBI taxonomy): domain Eukaryota; kingdom Metazoa; phylum Chordata; class Mammalia; order Artiodactyla; family Delphinidae; genus Aethalodelphis; species Aethalodelphis obliquidens. The sequence goes on along the minus strand of NW_020838004.1, from coordinate 5,220,373 downwards.
GGAATTAACATTTGAGTGCCTACCATATACCAGCCACTGTGTTAGGCTAAGTGTTTTGTATATTTGATTAGTTCTTTTAACTCCTGTTGAGGTAGATGGTGAAGTTTCTGTTTTACATATGAGAAAGTAGACTCCCAAGTTACATAGCAGATAAGTGGCAGAGCCAGGATTCAAAGCAGGATCTGTGTGATTCGTAATCGACATATTCTTTTCTTGAGGCCAGCATTTCTAAACATTTTTAACTTAACTTGCTTAAGAGTTCTTAAATAATTGATTTTTGCATGGTGCATAATAAAGAAGTAATATTAGGATAAAAAATTTTAATGCATATATGTTAAATATTTCTATAAAATATATTTTAAATATACCAAAATAAGAATAAGACAGATTTGGACTTGTCCCCATTTAACAACTGACTTACTGTTTATTTTTCTTAAAGGCTTTTTTCTTACATAATTTATCAGCAAATAAATTTACTAGTGACGTGATTAGGAGACTGAATATATACATGCAGATTGAAAATTAGCTGCTAAAGAATTAAAAGGAAAAACTTCTTTCAATACCTAAGGTTTGAGTTCTTGTATTTCATACTTAGAATATGAAAATTATAAACTCATTGATTTTTTTGTTTTTTTCTTGATGAATGAGAAAAGATAGTTTGAAAATTAACTCTTTAATGATTTGCTATGTCAGTGTAAACACTTTTGTATAACAAATCTGACAGAGATCTCTTTGAGGCAAGTTTGCAGACATTTTCCTTTTTTTATGCCCTTCATTAATTTGTATTTTAAAATTTCTGTTTCTTAAGATTCCTTTTTTTAACCAGTGAGTCTATTATAGTTATATATTGAATAATATGTAGCAAACAATGAAAAGAAAACAACTTATAACTACCATGTTTACTAGGACTGGTCAGCTGAGTAATACACCAATTGATAATGGTTGCGTGCACTTGACTTCCACTAACTGCCAGGCATTCTCACTGATTTGTCGTCTGAGTTTCTCAAACTATTTCTTTTTAAAGGGAAAATAAAAATCCTTTTAAATTCTTGATGATTTTCCAAATTTGAAATTGAATTTGAAATTGAAGCCCTTAATTACCACCTTAATTATTTAATAATCGTGGAATAGAGAAATGCTATTAATCATACAGTCGAACATTAAAAAATGATTTGACTTGCAAATGTAAGATAGCTAGGATATTTGTATTTTGGAGGTCATGGGTATTAATTAGGGAGAATTTGATTGGTGAAGGGTTGTGGAGGGTTGGGACGTACAAAGCCTGGGAAAGGTTTATATTCTATGAAACTGCTTTAAGATGGTATACTGAAAAGGCAGAGTGCCATACAAAGGCTAAAATTAGAGTAGAAGATAAAGCACTGAGGTTAAAAAAGTGTAGATAATAAAAAATCTTGAGACCTGTGCAGGAAAATGGTTTTCAAACGTAAACCAGAGGATATCTTCTGAAATTTTGTCAGTTCTCAGATTCCAGACTGTTGTCAACATTCTCCCTGTTTTGGCTCAAAAACTCCACAAGCATTTGTGCATTAACATATTTGTATATATGGAGGGTCCTTTATTATCTACATTGCCACAGTTAAGAGATTACACAGGGAGATGGATGTAGTCAAAATTTGAAAATATTCACTGAAGGCCCCCATTTGTACCTTCCTCCTCACTAAGCACTAGTGACTGTCATAGCACATTGGCTTGAGGACAGTGTGTCGTCAGTGGTGGATGGAACATTTGAATGACTTGCAAATTCAGTTCAGATTGATGGCAAAATGAAATCTTGAATCTTTGAAAAGAAATTTCAGCCTTCCGTGAAAATGAAAATAGTGATGATGTGTAACTGCTCAAATTATATCAAAGCCAATACCAAATAACTGTATGCCAATTAAAGGAACAACAACAACAACAAAAAGACCAGAAAGGGTGGTTGTGATGGGTGCTTCAAAAAGTTTTCTTTTGAATATCATTAAGAGAGTAGTCCCTTTCGGAAAGTGATAAAGTCTGAATATTTTTGCAAAAAGGACCTCTTATGCTTGCTCTATAAATAGGTAAACATCAAAATGAAAGACTTTGTAGAGTTTGTCTGAAAATAGCCCTCTCAAATTATCACTTATTTGATCTTATTAATCATATAACAGTACTTATATTCATAGTTTTTGTTTCATGTTTTTCAGATAAAACAAAAATATTTTTCCCCTATTTAAAATTTTGACCCTCTTTTAAAGGGATTCACTTTAAGTTGCCTTTTGTGTAACCAATTATATCTTTGGACAACAATTACTTTAATATTGCCATTACAAAGGGGTCTGATAAACGAATCTAGCATTTTCCTTCTACATATCCAACATTAAAGAGATGAACCTAAATATATCAGCTCTTTCATTTATTCTGTTAGTGTTTCAGTAAAATATTTGAAATAGTATTCTTCAGCATAACTTAATGTTTGAAACATTTTTAATCATAAATGTTTTTGTCTTCCACAGGCCAAAAACAGAGAACTACTCAAACAGGTTGCAGCATTGTCAAAGGGTAAAAAGTTTGACAAAAGTGGAAGCATATTAACATCCCCTTGAGAAGTGGTTGGTTATTCATTAGTGTTTCTGCTGAAAATGTAAAATTGGAAAAAAATTCTGTGAAGCCCTTAAATTCTGTGTAGTGGAAAAATATTTTTGCACACCAAATAAATTGGCATGTTTCCTATTCACTTTTGTAACTGATATACAGCATTTTTTAAGTTGTATAACATTCAAATAAAACTTCAACTGGTTTGAAGCAACTTTTTAATTATTTGATATCCAGGAACTTTTTTGCCAGCAATAGTATTAAACAGTTGTAAGGGAGTGCATGAGTAGTGCTCTTTATAAAATACAACATGCAATAATAGAGTAGGTATGGTTTTCAGAAGTCAGAGCAGCAGGGCTTTTTGTTTTGTTTTTTGTCTTACACTATGCTAATTTCATATAAACAGTTTTCAATTTAGAAATACAAAAACTTTTAAACAAGAAAAATTGTGAACACTGGTTTTTTGGTAATTGTGTTTTTACTTTTCATGAACATGACTTTAGGAGAGAATCATGGTGCTTTTATTAAATGGACTTCAGAGTATATGTAAATATGTTTTTTAAAGTTACATCGTTACCATTAGTTAGTAAACTAGTATTTTCATTATTGGTATAGGAATTAATGTTTATTGTACAGTATCCAAGGTAAATGTGTTTGTTTTGTAAAAACTACTGTAGATTTTTACTTACAAGTGCCTTTTTGCCACCTAATGTTTTTATTTATAGGAATGCTGATCTTTTGTACAGTTTGTTTTAAAATCATGTTTAATAAATGTTTGTATATAAATGCATATGTACAGAAGCCTATTTCAAAAGGAAATCAACGTTGCTAGTAAAATGTTTGAGGTTGCATTAAGAACTGATAATGCATCTAGACTTTAGATAATTTTGTGCTTTGTTTGTGTGATATGGGAAGCTGTTGGTCATTGAATTCATTGAATTATGTCAAAATACTTCCCAAAAGATTTAATTTTAAATCACTTCTGATAGAATAATTTTATTTTTTATGTCATATGGCTTCATGTTCATATTTTGTGTTACATGTTTTATTTTTCTTTTATTAAAATTTTAAAAAATTAATAATTTTTCTGCAGTGGTCCATATATCTGCTTTCCCTATAATATGTGGTTATCTAAGTTAATATTTATGTACACCATACTTAATTTGTAAGTTAAAGCAAATCTGGAAAAAAATATCTTTTAAATCAATCTGTGATTATCTTTAAATAAATTAGAATCTACTGCAAGATTCAGGCACTATTTATAAGAAAATTATATCAGAGTCTTTAAAATTGTCTATAAAAGGTTAAGGTAGGGTGGGATAGGTTAGGAGAAGTTATTGACTAATTGTGTTCTAATCCAGTGGTTTTCAGCCTGTAATAGAATTGATCTCCTACTTAGTAAATGCCTGTTCAGAGTTTCAGTTCAATTTTAAAGCATCAAGCATTGCTAGATATACTGTATAGAGTAGAAGCCTCCTTCTCTTAGGAATTTATGGGCAAAGTAAATTTGTTTCAAGTAAACTGTTATTAAATTTATCAGTCTTGAAGCATTGATTATGAATGTCCTATCAAAGATCCTCTTTCCGCAGAACACAGGATGATTGTAATAATTGTTTTTAACATGATTCATGTTTCAGTAGATTATTCCTATAGTGATTCATTATAAACAGATTTCAAATAATTCTTTGTCCAATTTGAAAACATATACCTAGGGTAATTTTCAAGTGATAGTAAAATATTGAATCAGTCAGACTTGAAAGAATTAAACCAGTTTATTTGTATGAAATCTTCATGCAGTAATCTTCCTAAACTTAGTATTCTCAACAATGATAGGTAATGCCTCCTTAACACAGATTTTAACGTTTTCAGGATTTGCTAAATTCATAATACCGTCATTACCTTTCTTTAAAACTTACAATGTTTGTATTCTGGTTTCATAGCCATTTGTCAATCCACAGTGGTCATTATGGTTTTAAACTGTGTAATAGTTCTATACCTTGTTGGAGCTGCTACAAAAGAAAGATGCCCCTTCCCCGTTTTTTAGGTAAGAGATTAAAAATTGAAATGAGTCTAAATACTTAAGCTTTGTAAATTCCAAGGCTAAAACCTTTTAGGGGCTTCACAGTATTTAGTCCTAATTAAATGCCCTCTCTTTATTCTATGACCTGGTTTTATAACCTATTATTTTGCAGTTGTATAAACTAGTAATTGAGTCCCAGTCCTGAATCTGTAGTGTATTGACATAATGACCTGATATCCTCTCAATGTGGACCTGTAAGGAGATACTATGGTGTGCCGTATTGTGCTTTCTAGCCTGTTTTCAGCTATCGATTAGCATTTACCAGTGAGGGTCATTTTGGCTCCAGTTATTTATGTATTAATAGCCTGTGAATATTGCAGTCCTTTTTAGATTGTATTGGTCTAAATATGCATTCTGCAGTGAACCTGTTAAGCTGTTCACATGTATAGACTATTGAAATACTGTACCTGTACACATTTGACTGTTGACATTTTGTACTTTTTTTCTAAATCCAATATTTCACAATAAAAACTTGTCAAAAGCTTTGTATTGATTTCCTATTGCTGCTGTTAACAACTTACCACAAATTTAGTGGCTTAAAATAGCACGGATCAATTCTCTTACAGTTCTGGAGGCCAGAAGTCCAAAATCAGTTTCACAGGGCTAAAGTCAGGGTGTTGGCAGGTCTGGTTCCTTTTGGAGGCTCTAGGGAAGTAAGTGTTTTCTTGCCTTTTCTAGCTTCTGGAGCTGCATTCCTTGCATTCTGTGGCTCTTTGCCCCCTCCTCCATCTTCAAAGCCGAAAGTACAGCATTTTCAAGTGTCTCTGCGTCTGTCGTCATATGATCTCTCTTTGGTCATAGTGTCTCTCTCTGTTCCCCCTTATAAGGACATTGTCGGGCACACCTGGATGATCAGGATAGTCTCCCTGTCTCAGGTCCTTAATTACATCTGTATACTCCCTTTTGTCATGTAAGGTAACATAGTATTTATATGATGTTCCAGGGTTTAGGACTTGGACATCTCGGGAGAACATTATTGAGCCTACAGAAAGTTTCACCTACATTTTTCTAAAACGATAGATTTGAAGGAGTTGACTCAGGCCAAACAAATTTAATTTTCCTATCTTTTAAGACTGCTCTCATGAAATAGTTATTTTCCTGGAAAGAAATTATATAAATTTTTATTGTGCTATTTCAAAGCAACAATAGGTGAATCAAGCTATATGTAGTTGAGGTTTTTGCAAACGTTGGAACGTGACTAGAACCATGCTAGATTGTTTGATAGGATAAGAGATGAAGACCTGACCTTAATTTCTAGCCTAGCTGGGGAGACAATATACATGAAAAAATACCTGGAACTTAGTTAAAATGCAATAGAAGCTAATAGCTTTTAGCAAGGGCATTCGCAGAATTGTGGGAAAGGTTAGGCTATATCATTGTTTTCTCAAACTTGAGCGTGCGTCAGTCAGGAGTCAGGGTGTGGGGCTTGTTAAGCATGTGTTGCTGGGCCTCAGCCCCAGTTTCTTGAGTCCATAGCTCTGGGATGGGGCCCCCAAATTTGCATTTAAAACTCCCAGGTAATGCTGATGCTTCTGGCCCAAGACGTGTACAAATAAGAAAAAAAAAAAAAATGAGGTTTAAGAGACAGTGAGTGGAAGACATTTGGGGAAGAATAAACTTGGAAAAGTTTTTGGAGATGTGTTTTAAAAGCAGTTGGGGTAGTCCTCAGTAGATTTTTGAAAAGGAAGTGATGTAAGACCAGATAATTTGACACTTTAAGAAGACCAACTGCTTTATTTCATAGCCGAAGAAATGGAGCCAGAAAGGGCAAATGACTTAAGTATTGACTTTTATTAATGTCCTGACATTTTCCAAAAAGAATTTAAGGTAGCTTGGTTTAAGTGATTTGTACCTAGCCAGTTTGCCACACAAATGAAGTTTTAAGGAGGGATGTGTATAGTCATATCAGACATAGCTAAGAAGTTGAGGATAGTGAGAAAAGTCAATTGGATGCAACAAGCTTATGCCTTGACATATAAGGCACAGAATTTGTTTTTTTAATTGACGAGATGGTACATGATTCAAGCCCAGTGTTCTTTCTCTCATGTTTAATGTGATATGATTGCATTTGGAATATGTAGTGCTAGTCACCACTTTTCAAGAAATGCGTAGTCTGAAAAGTTATATGATTAGAGGGTTGGAAACTGTATCTTGAGTAAAATGATTGACTTGTTTCCTAAATAGAGAAGAAAGAGACCAACAACCCTATAGCAAACTAGGCAAGAGAAATGAGTAGACAGTTCATAGGAAAAATGCACATGGTTCTTAACCATGTGAAAAGATGCTCAACTTCACCCATAATAAGAAAAATGAAAATCAAAAGTATATGGAGTTACAATTTCTCACCTGTGGGTTTGCAATATTCCAAATTTGACAACATACTTTGTTGACAAAGTTGTGGGGAAACACTTTCCTATATTCCTATTTGTCATTGCAAAACAGTCCCTATGGAGGTAAATTTTAGTAACCAGCAAAACTACATATGCAGTTGTTCTTTGACCTAGCAATCCAATTTCTAAAATTCTATCCCGAATACACACTTAGAAAAAAAAATTAAAAAAAATAGTTTCAAGGGATTGGTTAAAAAACTATGGTATGTCCATGTAATGGATACTATGTAGCTGTAAAACTAACTCAGCTACTTCTCTAGGATACATTGTTAATTGAGAGAAGCAAACTAGAGGAAAGTGTGTTGTAGCGTGTTACTATTTAAGAAGGGTAGGGCTCTATACCCGCACACATACACACAAGTATATGATTATATTTTTTTAAAAATTGAAGGTTTAACCATAATTTTTAAAAAATGGTTACCAATAAGGGGGTGGGGGGAGGAATACGTTGGAAGGGACAATGTTGGAAGCTAGAATTCTTGGAATATACCATGTTTTGTTGGTTTGACTTTGGAGTCACTTAAATATCTTTACAATGTTATAATCAAAAAAAAAAAAAAAAAAGAAACACCAAATGTACCTAAATATATAAACAGTTGGTGCCACAGCCACACAGATAACTATGCCAATTGCTATAAAATGCGATAATTTGTACCTCCCTAGTGGGATATGTCCTAAAGTAAAAAAGAACTGCAAAATCATCTTACACTGTTGACAATCATATTGGTGACAGTGTCAGCATTCTGAGATTGTTGTGTGGAATAAAACATTGTGAATAAGGCAAGTGAATAATTATGTGATTTTCTAATTCTATCATTCCATTCATTGTTTAGGACTAGGATTCTTGGCTGAAGAGAAAGGAGATATAAGTTTAGGAAAATCTGTAGAGCCCTGTTTTTAATTAGAATTATCAGCATAAACTCAAGTTACTTTAAGAACAAATAGATATATTCAGTAGGAAAAGTATAAAATGAGCCTGCATATCTTGTCAGGTCAGATAGCAAGAAAGCTATAAAGGATGATTTAGTACACTCAAAAGACTCACGAGCCAGTTGGCAGATAGCACAATTTGAACATCAATATAGAAAATAATATCTGTAGTGGGTGGAAACGCTGAATATGTTTAAATACATGAGTTCAAAATGATACTAAATAAAGAGACACCATACGAAAACCAAAGCACTAATTGATCACCATTGGAGGATACTAGCAAGCTGACAATATTTTGAAAACTGGTAAATAAACAGAAAAGAATTCAATATTTCCTACAGTTCCCATACACACTGTACCTCTGGATAGGCAAGTAGTAAATGAAGGATACTTTTTCTTAAAAAAAAAAGTTCCATTTAATGAGTGAAAAAGGAATGATGGAATTACAGTATCATCACTTTGCAACTTCCAATGAATTAATGGAGATAATAAGCATTGGCCATGCTATTGTTCAGCTGCTAAAAGTAAACAAAGAGACTCACTCTTAGCATTGCGTGCTTTCTGAGGGAGGAGCACACTATGACACATAGAGTAGTTTTGCCAAAAAGAATCATACCTAAATCTGATCAAGTATCTACCAATTTACAGGAAAGAGAACAGCATATTATGTTGAATGACACTGAAGGGATGCAGTTGGCACAATTGTTTCTTCAATAATTTGCAAGGAGAAAAAAGTGATGGAGGGGAGTTGGAGGGAAACATACAAGGTGAGAGGTACTTAGAAGATATCAACCAATCACAATATGTGGATCTGATTTGGATCTTGAATCAAAACAACTTAAAAATTGAAAAAAACATATTTTAGCATTTATGACAACTGGAAGTTTGAATATTGACTGGTTATTTAATAATAGCAAGGAATTACTATTAAACTTTTAGGTGTGATAATGGCTTTACTGCAGCTATGTTTAAGACACCTACTCAGATACAGTGAAATGACATGATGTTTGGTGTTTGACTCAGAATAATATAGGGAGGGATGTGGATGGGAATATAAACAAAACAGGATTGACTGTAGTTGTTAATTATCGGAATTGAGTTCCAGAATTGGTATATGGCAGTTCATTATACTCTTCAGTTCAACTTTAGTGTAAGTTAAGGTTTTTTTTTCATAATAAAAAATACCACCACCAACCCCGCTGAATTATGACTCACCTTAAACAATATACCTTCTTTGAAAAAATTAAGGATAATACCAATAAAGAGTAGAAATAAGGGGAAAAAACCCACCCACAATTCTACCACTTGGGATCATTCGTGTTTCTGTTTCGTCCATTTTCTTCTAACATTATCTGTGAGTAAGGGCTATAATTATAAAAATTATAAATGTAATTTTTATTCCTGTTTTCATCCTTCCCTTCTCCCCTCACCTCCATAACAAAAGCAATTCCTACATTATAAAAAACCATTTGTAGTAATTTCATAGCCTTTCTTTCATAGCCATACACGTAAGGCAGTAGAGCCTAGTATTTAAGACCACTATTTTTGGAGTCAAATCTAGTTTCAAAGCCGGCTCTGCCATTTATTAACTGGAAGTTTTGGGGGTATATTTATTAATATCCCCGAGTCTCAGTTTCCTCATCTGTGTCACAATTTATAGGGTTGTTATTGACAGTTAATAAGATAAAGTATTAATATACAAAGCACTTTACATAATCTCTGGCACATTGTAGACATACAATATGACTAGGCAATTGTTTACTTAATCAACTAAATATTTTTAAAGATAACATGAAGGCTAACGGTGCCTTTTCAGTTTTCAAGCATGTCTTTTGATGAGTCTGATGACAACACACTATTAGGGTTGATTAATGTCTTCATAGTTTTTAACCATGGAACTACTTTTCTTTTATCAAATAAAATCTTATCAGGAGTACCGATATGTAAAACAAACAAAAGCTGAGACACTTTGGTAGAAGTCAAGGCAAGGATGGGGTCCCTTTCATTGTAGGATTCAGTACAGCAGATGTTGGTGGCTGAGTCCTTGATGGTGCCACATAATCTAAATATCTTAGTTATTTTAATTATGTCTGAGTTATTGCTGATTTCGAATTAATTGGGAATCTCAATGACTGTCACCTTATTGTACAGGTGATTTCATTTCGGAGGAGTGAATTTCCTATTAAACTAGAAGCATCTATTATGTACTACGTGCCAGTCACTGTGCCAGTTGCTACAAAGATGCAAAGATAGATCTTCATTCTCAGAAGCTCACAAACTAGAAGAAACAGCCAGGTAATTAAGTTATTTCAGAAAGTATGATAAATTACAGATATTCATGAATGATAACATTAAGAAGGGAGTTACTAAGATAAAACCATTTTTTTAAAGAAAAAAAAACCTAGGAATTCCCTGGTGGTGCAGTGGTTAAGAATCTGCCTGCCAATGCAAGGAACATGGGTTTGATCCCTGCTCCGGGAAGATCCCACATGCTGCGAAGCAACGAAGTCCGTGCACCACAACTACTGAGCCTGCACTCTAGAGCCCATGAGCCTCAACTACTGAAGCCCGTGCGCCTAGAGCCCGTGCTCTGCAACAAGAGAAGCCACCACAATGAGAAGCCCGCGCACCGCAACTTGCCACAGCTAGAGAAAGCCCACATGCAGCAACGAAGATCCAACGCAGCCCAAAAAAAAAAAAACATACAAAGACACATGACTTCCAGAACATTACACTTGCCTGTTTAACTTTTCTTGCTGCTGCTTTTGCTGGTTCTTTCGTATACCCTTACATCGAATGGTTAGAGTTGCTCAGGGCCCAGTCATTGTATCTGTCTATATATCTACTTTTTTATAAATATATAATATATGTACATTTTTTTTCATTCTTAAGCTCATTAAATATTATCTATAATATTATCTGTAAGCTAATGAGCTTATGGCAGCAGTCTGAACCTCTCTCCTAATTTCCAGACAGTCTATCATCTCCATTTGAGTGTCTAAAATGACTCTCAAACCTAACATCCACAATTGTGTGCTCCTGATCTAGACCCTCAAGTCCAAACAACTCCAGAGCCAGCTCCTCACGCTGTTTTCCCATCTCAGTTAACGGCAACTCAATTCTAGTTGTTCAGGCCAAAATCTTTGATGGCAGCATTGACTCTTTTTCCCTCTCACTCCATATCTGTCCTTCCAAAATTTCTGTCAGCTTTAACTTCAAAATATATCCAGGATTTGACCACTTTTCACCATCTCCAATCTTAACTGGTCTCTCTGTTGCCTGCTGGCTATTCTCAACAGAGAAGCAGAGAGTGATTTTATTAAATGATATCATATCATGTCATCCTCTACTCCAGCGGTTCTCAACTGGGAGTTATTTATAGCGCCTCCAGGGATATTTGGCAATGTGTGTGCATGTGTGGTATAGTGCTACAAACATCAGCCTGTTGGAGGTGAGGGATGCTGCTAACCATCTTACAATGCACAGTACAGCCCTACACAACAAAAAACTGTCAAGCCCAAAATCTCAATAGTGCCAAGACTGAGAGACCCTGCCCCACTCCAAACCCTAAAATGGCTTTACACCTCAACCCTCACTATGGCCTCAAAAGCCCTGACTTTAACATAAATCTTTCTACCAGGGCTTCCCTGGTGACGCAGTTGTTAAGAATCCGCCTGCCAACGCAGGGAACACAGGTTCAAGCCCTGGTCTGGGAAGATCCCACATGCCGCGGAGCAACTAAGCCCGTGTGCCACCACTACTGAGCCCACGCGCCTAGAGCTCGTGCTCCGCAACAAGAGAAGCCACCGCGATGAGAAGCCCGTGCACCGCAATGAGGAGTAGCCCCCGCTCGCCGCAGCTAGAGAAAGCCCGCGTGCAGCAACGAAGACTCAACACAGCCAAAAATAAAGAAATTAAATAAATAAATGTATATTAAAACACACACACACACACACACACAAATATTTCTACCATATTACAGCTTTTATGGCCCACCAGTGAAGCAGCTATCCCCTTTTCATTTTCAATTCTATGATTTAAACGTTAAAGAGGAATGAAATATATTTGAAAGGTTTTACTGATTTTAAATTTCTACTCATGTCCACCAGGGGGTGGGCTTTACTGCTAAATAATACTACACAAGCTTCATTGGCTGTGCAGCTGTGGTGGAGTCACCCTGGTAGGAGCAAGCATTCTCACAGCTCCTCTTTGTGACAAAGTTTTGTCATATATAGGATACATATTGTTGCAAGTGGGATAACCCATTTGCAGAAGCAAATTGCAGAAGAACTGGTTTTGCACAATTCCAAAATACACCTTTTCAATTCACTCAACCGATTAGCTCACAAAAGATGAGTTTTAAAATGTTTGTCTTGGGACAAATTGTTTTTGAATTCAGAAGTGCTATTTTAAAAAGAGTTGCTTTAAAGATTTCTGTCTTGATGTTTTGTGCACATGTCTTTCTCTTAAGCCAGTCCTGCTGATGCACTAGGGACATTTGTTTAGGCCTTCCTCCTCCTACCTGTGAGGGAGCTCCTGCACCCAAGACACTTAGGGGTAACATAATGGGTCAGGGAATCAGCCGTCCTAAGTCAGAGGCCCTCCATCCCCAACTAAGTTATGTCTCCCAGAGAGGGTTGACATGGCCACTGCATTGTTGAGCTGGTCTATGTCAAAAGTAACACCGGAGTCCTGGGTTGTATGACACACAGCTTGTGTAGCCATCAACAGTGACCTGAGACTGGGCATACCCGTGGGGCTGGAATGATATGGTTTGAGTCAAGCTATGAATGTATTGAACGACTCCTAAATGACATTTCTTTGTAGCGTTTTGCTCATTTTTGCACATTTCATGTGACATGGATTTTTGTTTGAGAGGGTTATTAGGCCTCCCTTATTCCTTAGTAATGGGACAGGTCTGCCAGGGTTTCAGGAGCTCATATGGACTGGGTCATTCAGCTTCTGTTGAAAACCCCTCTTTTTAATAGTCTTAATTGTCAATGCAGCTAGAAAAATCGTTTCTCCCTTGTCCATATAACAACCAACCAAACTGCTAGCTACTTCTAACCAGGATAGGGCTTGTGAATTTTCTTAGTGGGATAAAATCACTAATTTTTTTTTTGAGGCTCTAGGCCAAATATAATACATGCATTACCATTCTGAATAATAAACCTGGCATGTGGCAAGTTATTTTCAAGTACAGTTTTAGAGATTCCCTGAAAATGAATGAGTGGACCTGGCAATAATGATGGAATAGAACAGGCATGAGGAGGTAATCTGAGAAGCCTAGAGTGTAGCTGGAAGGAAAGTGGAGCATTAGGAAAAGTGGAGTTCAGGTAGAAATCAAACACCATAGGCCAGCATAATTGCTGCATCCAACTTTTGTTTATGTTAAAATGACTTTATACAAGTCTGGGGTTATGGCATAACCATCCTACAGCTGGGTGCCTTTATAGTCAAACTAAAAGCCAAAACTAACAATTGGTTTAAAAAGAATGTATTTATATATTTTATATAAGATAAAAAATAGATATATTTGAATCTGCATTCTTATTACTTTACATCATTTTCAAATTGTCAAGTTCTTTCCTACTGTAAATTTTATTAATGCAAGCCGAAGGTTTAAAAATGGCTGCAGGGATTCAGATACTTCTTTTAGAAATCATTCCCAAGTACCTCTCAAAAGGAATGAAAGGCTTTTTATATAATGTTTTCCTTGCCTCACCTTGTGATTTCCTTCAACATAGCAGCACTAAGCAAACAGAAGCCACGACGTAGGCTTCTGATGTCATTGGCTGCCTGCTCCTATGGTTACCAAGATGGGCCCTGGATTCCTGATCCTCTATGTCAGTGAAGTGGCCTGGTTCCTAGACTATGAATATCTGGGTAGCTGTACAGAGTAGAAGAGGAAAAGGGAACTAGTCAGTATTTAGTCTCTCCTTTGGGTAAAGAAATTTGAGGTTGTTGTGATATAAATTATTTTTGAAATATAAAGCACTAGGCATTCTCCATGTTCTCTAAATAACTGTTCTCAATCCACTCGTCTCAAGGTACTACTGAAGGAAGAAAACCTTTTGGGAACATTTGAATGGAAGTGCAAAACAAACATTTGAATTAGGAATCGGGCTATGAATTCAGCTTGCACATACAAATCATTTGTATTAGGATATGAGATTAAAAGTCATGATGGAGATGCCAAGATACAATAGATAGTAGATAACCAAAGTGAGATGAGCCATCTTCAGGAACTTGGGAAAAGGAGGTAACTGAAAACCCAGGACACAATTCTTTTTATTTTTTTTTAATTGAAGTATAGTTGATTTACAATGTTGTAAATTTCTGTAATTTCTGCTGTACAGCAAAGTGATCCAGTTATATATATATATATATATATATATATATATACATTCTTTTTCATATTCTTTTCCATTATGGTTATTGAATATAATAACCATAGGATATTGAATATAGTTATATATATATAGTTGAATATATATTCAGCTATATATATATAGTTGAATATAGTTATATATATAGTTATATATATATAGTTATATATATATACATTCTTTTTCATATTCTTTTCCATTATGGTTATTGAATATAATAACAATAGGATATTGAATATAGTTCCCTGTATTATACAGCAGGACCTTGTTGTTTATCCATTCTATATATAATAGTCTGCATCTGCTAATCCCAAACTCCCAATCCATCCCTCCCCCACTCCCTGCTCCCTTGGCAACCACAAGTCTGTTTTCTATGCAGGACACAATTCTTAAGCCCCTCCAACACTGAGGGTCTAAATGGTTGAGAGCAGTACCTAGGAGAAGATTCGTTTGGAGAGAGCAGATCTGTAAAGCCCTTCTCTCCACCCAAGGAGGTAGGTTTGGAGTGTGAACCTCATGAAAGGGATCTTCAGTGAATTTACTTGAAGAGCTTGATGTGTTCCCTGACACTGGGGCGATAAAATGGGCTTCTCCCTGGAAAAATCTAAAATCTGGGAAAGATGGCTGGCTTAGCTAGCTTCTCTGATGGTGCCAACTAAGGACATGTTCCTGCATCCAGACTGGCTTCCGTTCTCAGAGATTACTGAGTCAAGGGTATGTGAGTAGTGCTTCCAGCTGTGGGAAATGTGATCTAGTCAACTTGGAGTTGGTCCGAATTTTGTCCAAGAGGACTGCTTTGTGTGAGTTGGAGATGGGTAAAGAGGGGATGCCAGCAAAGGGTCTTCATTGAAGAGTCAGAAGACAAACCTGAGCTTTAAGAGCCCAGTGAGTCACAGGAAAGTATCTTTGCTGCGGAAAGTACAATACAAAGTTCCCCGTGGCCTGGAGGGAGATCTCAAAGGAACTCATGAAACACCAACTCTGCCCCAGCCACCGTCCCGTCGCAAGAGAAGAAATCAGTTGTAAACATTTGCCAAATTCCAAGAGCGAAGCCAACTTAGAAAAACATCATTAAAGTAAAAACTCCCACTCTGTTTACTGTTCTTGCATCTCCCTGCTTTGATGCTGGCTGGGTCAGAGATGTTGGCAGGCTGGCAGAAGAGGACAAATGCTAAATGGGACAGAAAAGGCTCAGGACCTCTCTCCCCACTGAAATGGCTGGTCCACAGCAGTCCTCAGCTGGAGAGAAGACGTCTCAACGTTATAATTTTAAAGGTTTAATTAATACGTAGGTGTGGTAGATGAATTAATTTAGCCCCATGAATCACACCTTCCAGTATTCACACCCTGGTGTAGCCCCCTCCTCCAATGATTCTGGGATGACCCTTTGTCTCCCTTTAACCAACATAATGTAAAGGAAGTGATGTTGTGCCAGTTCTGGGCCTCAGCCTTTAAGAAGGTCTGGCAACTTCTAATTTTGTGCTTTCGGGGTCATTCATCCAAGAAGGGCAGATCTGCTGCTAAAGAGACCACATGGAAAGGCCACATGGAGAGGAAAAGTCCGAGACTAGATAGAAAGGAAAAGGAGCTGTCCCACTCTCCCCTGATTCTCTTCAAGCAAATCCTAATCGTCATATAATTGCACCCATAAATATTTTAATATGTATCTTTACATGAAAAAGATTCTTTCTAAAAACCTAACATTTAATTCTCTTATCTCATTTGATAATGAGTTAATGATCAGTGTTCAAATTTTCCTCATAGATCAAAATAGGATCTGCATAGGGTTAAAATTAAGATCTATATAAGGTCCATATGTTGCACTGATTATGTCTCTTATATCTTTCTTCATCTCAAACGTCTCCTTTTATTTCCCCTCCCACACCCCACACCTCGGGGATGAGAATCTTTTTTTTTTTAACTTTTTATACTGGAGTATAGTTATTTAACAATGTTGTGTTCGTTTCAGGTGTACAGCAAAGTGACTCAGTTATACATATATATGTATCTATTCTTTTTCAAATTTTTTTTTATTGGAGTATAATTGCTTTACAATGTTGTGTTAGTTTCTGCTGTACAATGAAGTGAATCAGCTATATGTATACCTATATCCCCTCCCTCTGGGACCTCCCTCACCCCCAATCCCACCCATCTAGGTCATCGCAGAGCGCTGATCTGAGCTTCCTGTGCTTCACAGCATATTCCCGCTAGCTATCTATTTGACGCATGGTAGTGTATATATGTCAACCCTAATCTCCCAATTCTTCCCACCCTCCCCTTCCCATCCTGTGTCCACATGTCCGTTCTCTACGTCTATGTCTCTATTCCTGCCCGGCAAATAGGTTCACCTATACCATTTTTCTAGTTTCCACATATGTGCGTTAATATACGATATTTGTTTTTCTCTTTCTGGCTTACTTCACTCTGTATGACAGACTCTAGGTCCATCCACATCTCTATAAATGACCCAATTTTGCTCCTTTTTATGGCTAAGTAATATTCCATTGTATATATGTACCACATCTTCTTTATCCATTCATCTGTCATTGGACATTTAGGTTGTTTCCATGTCCTGGCTATTGTAAATAGTGCTGCAGTGAACACTGGGGTACGTGTGTCCTTCTGAATTATGGTTTTACTCAGGATATATGCCCAGTAGTGGGATTGCTGGGTCATATGGTAGCTATATTTTTAGTTTTTTAAGGAAACTCCATACTGTTCTTCACAGTGGCTGTATCAATTTACATTCCCACCAAAGTGCAAGAGGGTTCCCTTTTCTCCACACCCTCTCCAGCATTTATTGTTTGTAGATTTTTTGATGATGGCCATTCTGACTGGTGTGAGGTGATACCTCATTGTAGTTTTGATTTGCATTTCTCTAATAATTAGTGATGCTGAGCCTCTTTTCATGTGCCTCTTGGCCATCTGTATGTCTTCTTTGATGAAATGTCTATTTAGGTCTTCCCCCCATTTTTTTTTTTAACATCTTTTTTGGAGTGTAATTGCTTTACAATGGTGTGTTAGTTTCTGCTTTATAACAAAGTGAATCAGTTACACATACACATATGTTCCCATATCTCTTTCCTCTTGCATCTCCCTCCCTTCCACCCTCTGTATTCCCCCCATTTTTTAATTGGGTTGTTTGTTTTCTTGATATTGAGCTCCATGGGCTATTTGTATATTTTGAGGATTAATCCTTTGTCTGTTGCTTCATTTGCAAATATTTTTTCCCATTCTGAGGGTTGTCTTTTTGTCTTGTTTATGGTTTCCTTTGCTGTGCAAAAGCTTTTAAGTTTAATTAGGTCCCATTTGTTTATTTTTGTTTTTATTTTCATTACTCTAGGAGGTGGGTCAAAAAAGATCTTGCTGTGATTTATGTCAAAGAGTGTTTTCCTCTAAGAATTTAATAGTGTCCAGTCTTACATTTAGGTCTTTAATCCGTTTTGAGTTTATTTTTGTATATGGTGTTAGGGAGTGCTCTAATTTCATTCTTTTACATGTAGTTGTCCAGTTTTCCCAGCACCACTTATTGAAGAGGCTGTCTTTTCTCCATTGTATGTTCTTGCCTTCTTTGTCATAAATTAGATGACCATATATGCGTGGGTTTATCTCTGGGCTTTCTACCCTGTACCATTGATCTATATTTCTGTTTTTGTGCCAGTACCATACTGTCTTGATTACTGTAGCTTTGTAGTATAGTCTGAAGTCAGAGAGCCTGATTCCTCCAGCTCTGTTTTTCTTTCTCAAGGTTGCTTTGGCAAAGTGACTCAGTTATACATATACACGTATCTATTTTTTTTCAAACTTTTTTTTCCCAATTAGGTGGTTACATAATATTGAGCAGAGTTCTCTGTGCTGTACAGTAGGTCCTTATTGGTTATCCATTTTAAATGTAGCAGTGTGTACATGTTGATCCCAAACTCCCTAACTATTTCTTCCCAGACCCTTCCTTCCAGGATGAGAATCTTAAAGCAGTGGATTATGAGAGGATTCAGTGAGCCAGCCACTGCTTAGGAGCCCCCGGTAACCCAACTGAGCTCCTGGGAGCTAACAAAGGACTTGCTCCCAGTGAACAGGGCCCAGCATTTAGATGGGGAAGATCAGCCAGAACAAATAACAGCACAATGAACTAGAGCTGCAGATGGGGAGAGACAAATATTTGAACAGAAAAAAAATAAAAATACACTTGAAGAACAGCCAGCATGTGGGGGGAAGGAGACTTCCTCCACCTAAAAAGATGATTTACCAACCAACCATTTGCTAAGATTGGATTAGTGGCCTAGAAGAATAATGACAAGAAATATACCCAAAATGCACAGTAGAAATGATGAGAAAAGATTACTTTTTGGTTAGATAGATTTAGGAGTTCTGACATGCTAAATAGTAATAATTTTACAGGACTTCTAGAAGAAAAAACTTACAAGAGACAAGAGTAGAACATTTATTAAGTTATAGTAGAAAACTTGCCAGAACTATGAAAGACTTGAGTCTGCATATTGGAAAGAAGCAATGAGTTTCTAGTAGTATTGATTCTTTTTTTAAAGACATGTCTTGGTAAAATTTCTGAATTCTAAGGCTAAAGAGAAAATCTTACAGACTTCCAGACAGAAAAAAAACAGGTTTTCTGCAAAGGACAAAGAATCAGACTTCTCATCTGTTGTAACACTAGAAGCAACAGAGAACTAACAAACATCCCACAAACTATTTACAAAAAAAAAAAAACCTGCAACCTAGGAATCCTACATTAACCAAGGATCATTCTCCTGTCAAGATGAAAGAAATTTAATTGTGGTTGTGCTAGTAATCAGAGACTCTATCATCTGTGTTCTCCATATGAGGAAACTATTCTAGAAAAGACACCAAACAAAAGGATGAAAAAAAAAATCAGTATGGAGATGTCAAGGAGAGGAAACAGTGGTGAGCAATGAAGCTTGCAAGATATATTTACTTTAAATCTAAATAGATAATATTAGCCTGGGATGTTTTAATATTAGGACTCTCAAAAAGAGAAACCAATGATTTTAACTATCTCAGCAAAGTCTAACAATCGGAGATAGGAAAAAGGACTAAATAATTCCATTCCCAAAGTTTCATGGTGAGCAAGGCAGGGAGTAGAGAACAGCAAGAGAAGGGGGAATGAGCATATTTTAAAAGTTTAATCTTATTAGAATCGGGAGAAAATGAAATAATAGAACTCCTGGGGTAGGGGAGAAACTGATGGCAGCTTTTCTTCAAATAAAGTAGGAAAACATGAGAGCGTGATTGTGAGCACAGGAAAGGGAAGGCAGCCATTAATGAAATGAAAGGGAGGTAGAACTTGCAAAATATCAGGAGAAAAACTGGACTGAAGGCACCTTGGTCACACCAGTAAAAATAATGAAAAGGCAAAAAGGAAATATCATCAAAAACATAACTACAGGGAGAAGTGACAAGAAATGTGGAATTGTTCAAAAGAAGAGGAAGCCCCACAAAATAGGACTGTGCTGTAAGAGTGTAGCATGAAGAGAATCACATTTATTCATTTATTCATATACAAAAAATTAGGTGCGTACGTATTTTTAAAAATGAACTACTGCTCAAGAGATTTTTTATTTTTAGAAAAAATCCTTCTGCTTTATGTAAATAAAGATAACAGTGCAATCAAAACAATAATAATAAAGATAAACTTGGGCAACGATATACAAAGTAAAAGTGGAATAACGACTCATGTGTCCTGAACTGAAAGGAAAAATGTAATTCAGGAAAGTAATTTCTCCTGACCACTAAAGTTTACTTAAGTCAAAAAATTTAAAATAGATTTTTTTTTTTTCTTTTGCGGTACGCGGGCCTCTCACTGTTGTGGCCTCTCGCCTTGCGGAGCACAGGCTCCGGATGCGCAGGCTCAGCGGCCATGGCTCACGGGCCCTGCTGCTTTGCGGCATGTGGGATCTTCCCGGACCGGGGCACGAACCCATGTCCCCTGCATCAGCAGGCGGACTCTCAACCACTGCGCCACCAGGGAAGCCCTAAAATAGATTCTGATCCTCCCCTGCACCCTCCTCCCCTGCCCCGTGGCTAATATATATATATAACACTTCTGGCATTCTTAGGTGTTGATTTACCTTTTCCTTAACTCAAAGACAAGACACCTCACCTGAGACTTAGCACAGTGTTGCTTACCCAGGCCACAAGGTGTGGTGGTTAAGAACCAAGCAAGGCTTTAGAGTTAGATACTGGCTCAAACTCAGACTCTGTCATTATCTGGCTGTGCAACACTGGGTGAGTTACTTAACCTCTCTGAGACTCAGTTTTGTCATTAAAATGAAGGTCAATCACATAGCTGTTGTCAAGTTTAAATAAAGCATCTAAGATGCTGATCCCATTAAGTGCTCAGTAAATGGGCTCTTATTGTTCCTTATAAAGGCAAATGTAGGACTGAATAGGTTAAGACACTAGAACTTGCTCACTTGAAAAAGTCCTTGATAGGCTCTTGCTTTTCAATTATTTGTCTCTTCCAAATAAAGGGGAGTGATATCTCTGCCATGGCATAACTTCCAGAGCTGAGTTTCTATTCAATTAATTATTGAATCAAAGTCTGTTGTGATGTATAGAAAGAAACATGAGGTGGGGAGTCAGGAGACCTTGAGAAAATAACCTTTTCTATTTTTCATTTTAGTTTCCTCACTTCTAAAGTGTTGCAGTAATACTGCTGTACTTGTCAATTCCCAGGGCCATGAGGATCAAATAAGATCATGATTATGAAAATTCCTATAAATTCCATAAACTTCCACAAATGTTGTTGTTATTAATGATCAAGTAGCAAATGCTCCCCTGGCAGCTGAACTGAGCTGAGCCCACTGGGGTACCTTACATTTGGCACTGCCTGAGTTCTGCTGTGCTCTACTTATGGAGCTGCCAAGGTTAGTAAGTTAGCTGCCCTTTCACTGAACATCCCTCTAAACCACAAGTAAGGTCCAAAGATATCTGTTTTCTTTCTTTCTTTAATAAATTTATTTTGTTTATTTATTTATTTATTTTTGGCTGTGTTTGGTCTTTGCTGCTGCGTGCAGGCTTTCTCTAGTTGCAGGGACGAGGGGCAACTCTTCGTTGTGGTGCACGGGCTTCTCATTGCGGTGGTTTCTCTTGTTGTGGAGCATGGGCTCTAGGTGCATGGGCTCCAGTAGTTGTGGCATGTGGGCTCAGTAATTGTGGCTCGCGTGCTCTAGAGTGCAGGCTCAGTAGTTGTTGTGCACGGGCTTAGTTGCTCCTAGGCATGTGGAATCTTCCCAGACCAGGGCTTGAACCCATGTCCCCTGCATTGGCAGGCAGATTCTTAACAACTGCGCCACCAGGGAAGCCCGATATCTGTTTTCTTTGGTTGCCAGCATTTGCTACTCTCTGACTCTTCTTCGGTCTTTCGATTTTCTCCCTCTTTTCTTTCTCCCTAGTATTTTCTGTTTTGTTATTTTTGCTTGCTTTGTTTTGTTTTAATTTTACTATGCTAGTGAGTTGCCTGACTTTCCTGTCCATCAAAGACCAAAGACAGTGCTTTTTGCACTTTTAATATCCCAACCAGCCAGCCAACAGATCCAACTCAATAAATGGAGCATCGAGAAAAGTTGATCGTGAATATGACTGGAAAATCTCAGATTTAGGAAGATCCACTATGTACCATATTATTTTGTTGAGGCCGCAAACCGCATGACACCTTGTAGTGAGGAAAGGATTTCCCCTGAAGGGAATGGATATTCTCATTGTCATGACCTGAGTTAAGCGAGGACCATGGTCTGGGGTTGGGGGAGCTTTGACTCCTCTCTGGTGCTCTGTGTCAGTTTGTTACCAAAAGTAGGGTCCAGCTGCTAGTCCCTCAAAAGCCAGTGCTCGAGAGGCAAGGTTGGTGGAAAGGAAAGTTTGCTTTATTTTGGAGGTCGGCAACCAAAGGCTGATTCCCCCCTGACAATCAGTGGGCAAGAGCTTTTAAAGGGGAGTCTCAGGGGTGTCAAGGGAGAGGGAGCAGGCTACATGCAGAAACAGCTCAGTCAGCTCTGACAGTTTTCTTGAAATTGGTCATGCGGTTGTTTGATCATCATCATCTTGATTGTTTTAAGTACAGTTAATCTTCGGTTCCAGGGTCGGTTTGTTCCCATTTCTTTGAGGCCAGTTCTCTGAATCGTGGCAGCCTATGTCATAGCTACAGTCTGGTCGTCATGTGGTTAACTTCTTCCACCTGGTGGGGTTTCAGTATCTGCAAAACAGCTCACAGGATATGGCTCAGAATATTATCTATAGCCCTTGAGAAGGAACTAAAGGTCCTTGGCTTTGTTTAATGGCTAAACTATTATTATTTGGTCTTGTTTGATTGCTTTCCTTTGCTTCTTTGATTAAACTTATTCTTTGGCTAAAGTTTTTCTGCAGAAAAAAGGCAGGTGGAGGATATGGAGTGGGGTCTGT
Organism: Aethalodelphis obliquidens; assembly: GCF_003676395.1. Taxonomy (NCBI): domain Eukaryota; kingdom Metazoa; phylum Chordata; class Mammalia; order Artiodactyla; family Delphinidae; genus Aethalodelphis; species Aethalodelphis obliquidens. The sequence continues at coordinate 5,197,580 of NW_020838004.1, read as the reverse complement.
CCTGGGAAGGCCCCATAGAGACCTGCTCTGTTTCAAGCTGGGCCTGGTCTCTGAGGAGTGGGAGGCCTGGAGCAGAATAAGCTGCACCGGCAACAAGAACAACAAGTAAGGAGAGACCAGAGCAAACAAATAACTGCTTTCCCACGGCAGAGGCAGGAAGAGCAGCAACAATAAGTGCAGAGGCTACAGCCTCAGGCAGCAGGGGGGGCCTTTGAATCTCCAGGGCTCCTGTTTGTTTTCCACTGGGCCCAAAGCAGCAAGAGATAACCCAAGAAGAACGCATCTTCAGCAAGACTAGACTTCTTACTAATCTGATCGAGAGGCAGCTTAGGTTTTACATCTTGCCAATGGTGTGATGTTTGCACTTCCAGCTGGCCATACTCTTCATTCTGGTTGCAGATTGTTCAGCAGCTTTAGATGGGAGGTTTCCATGCTGTGCGTGCCACAGGAGTAGCAGGAGTTGCAAACATAGGAAGAATTCATTTAAGACGTTTTGAATACTTCAAAAATTCGTAAAAAGTAAAAAGCACACCCATGGGCTGATGCTAAATTTTAACCCATGATACTAATTTTTTTTTTTTTTTTTTTTTTTTGCGGTACGCGGGCCTCTCACTCTTGTGGCCTCTCCCGTTGCGGAGCACAGGCTCCGGACGTGCAGGCTCGGAGGCCATGGCTCACAGGCCCAGCCGCTCCGCGGCATGTGGGATCTTCCCGGACCGGGGCACGAACCCGTGTCCCCTGCATTGGCAGGCGGACTCTCAACCACTGAGCCACCAGGGAAGCCCCATGATACTAAATTTTAATCCTATAAGTTAGGATTATGATTTAAAGTAATATAAACCAACCCTAACTAGCTCAAGCCAAAATGGAGTATTTTATTTGAAGGACTCAGGACTTTGTCCTAGACCAAGGTTTAGAAGGCAGCCAGGTCTCACAAAGGAACCTAAGCCAGGTACCAGAGGTCAACAGGGCTGTTTCTCATCTCTGTGTGTTTCTTCATTCTTTTCTCTCAAGACATGCTTCCTGTGCTCCTCAGGCCTTGTAGCCAAAAATATCGCCACTACACACCCTCTGCATCTGTGTATCTGCAGACACTGACTCAATGTGCAGTACCAATTCCAAATGCTTAGGAGAGAGGATCCAGCTGGCTAACTTGACCCAGGTATCAACTGTAGAGCCAATCAACCATGGCCAAGGGCACAGAATCATGCAGTATAAATACGGTTGCCAGGAGCCTCTTCCTGTGTGTGCTGGCCCTAGGACACCTCTGCAAATTCTACTATATGGACCACAAATTAGGTGTTGACTTGTGATACCTAGTTTAACTAGCTTTTGTGCAAACTTTGGAATAAAATTTTTCTGACAGCTTTTGTACTTGTACTTTAAAAAATGCATTCTATAGGAGATTTGTCATCCTACCCCAGTGTAGGGGTAGGATGAATTCAGCTTGCTGTATGTGCCTCCTCACAAAGTTGTATAGACAAGTACATTATAACGAGCTACTGTATGCTGTGCTCAATTAAATCTTAGGCAACAGTCAAATGCTTCCGCTGGATGCATGGCATTTTCATGGAGAAACAGCTGGTTTTAAAAGATATGTGAATGGGTAACTTGTGATCCAATTATATGACAGCTTTAGCACTTGTGAGTTTTTGGTGCTTTCTGTCTGACTTTTAATAAATTGAATAAGCTCAATTTTACAGTGCAGTCTCTCAGTATTTTCTAGCTTAAGCAAATACAGATGAAATATCATCAATAAAAGTGAACCTTAAAGTTTGAATTCTACATGCAAAACAAAATGAATATAGCCGTTTGGAAACAGCCTCAGTCTGGTAAAGCAGTTATAAGATTCTGGAGTTAACTGCCCGAGTCCCACATGTAGCTTTACCACTTATTAGCTGAGGAACCTTGGGCATAATATTAACTTTTCTGTGCCGCAGTTTCTTCATCTGGATATAGTACAAATTTAATAAGGTTGTTGTCAGGATTAAATGGGACAATACCTAGTAAGGTGCTTAAAAATACATTGTTTGGGGCTTCCCTGGTGGCACAGTGGTTGAGAGTCCGCCTGCCGATGCAGGGGACACGGGTTCGTGCCCCGGTCCGGGAAGATCCCACATGCCGCGGAGCGGCTGGGCCCGTGAGCCATGGCCGCTGAGCCTGCGCGTCCGGAGCCTGTGCTCCGCAACGCGAGAGGCCACAACAGTGAGAGGTCCGCGTACTGCAAAAAAACCAACCAAACAAACAAAGAAAACAAACATTGTTTGGCATGTAGTAAGCGCTCGACAAAACTCAGCTATGATAATTATCAACTCCTGACTCTGGTGTGTATCACTACTAAAGCTGACCAGCCCTCTGCCTCAGCCACATTGGGACATGCTCAGAGCTGGAGTGCCATCTGCTCTTGCTCCTCCATGGGAATCACATCACCTAGATTCTGTCTTATGGAAATTTACCAATGCCTTTTGGTAAATTACATTGATACCCCCCTTCCCAATTCCAGCTCTTATAGGAATTTCTCCTCTTCTTTGCTTATTGTCACTCCAATTGGTTTTCAAGAACAAGGGGAGGGAAGTGTGTGCTTCATTTACAACCTTGAACGGAAATCTTTCTGAGATTTTTAAAGACATTATTGGATATCTCATTATGTTCCCAATTATGTGCTGTTCAAAAAATTGTCGCACCAACTCACTCCAAACTGAATACTTATCGATGACAAGATGTGAGGTATTGTTAGTGCATCAACTTAAAAGAAAGATATCTTTTAAAAAAAATTTATTGGAGTGTAGTTAATTTACAATGTTGTGTTAGTTTCAGGTGTATAGCAAAGTGAATCAGTTATACTATACATATATACACTTTTTCTTTTTTGTTTTAGATTCTTTTCCCATATAGGTCATTACAGAGTATTGAGTAGAGTTCCCTGTGCTATATATCAGGTTCTTCTTAGTTATCTATTTTATATATATTAGTGTGTATATGTCAATTCCTATCTCCTACTTTATCCCTCCTTCTCTTATCTCCTGGTAAACATAAGCTTGTTTTCTACATCCGTGACTCTATTTCTGTTTTGTAAATAAGTTCATTTGTACTCCCTTTATTTTTTTAAGATTCCACGTATAAGCAATATCATATGATATTTGTCTTTCTGTGTCTGACTTACTTCACTCAGTGTGACAATCTCTAGGTCCATCCATGTTGCTGAAAATGGCATTATTTTGTTCTTTTTATGGCTGAGTAATATTCCATTGTATATATGTACCACATCTTCTTTACTCATTCCTCTGTCGATGGACATTTAGGTTGTTTCAATGTTCTGGCTATTGTAAATAGTGCTGTAATGAACATTGGGGTGCATGTATCTTTTCAAATTATGGTTTTCTCCAGATATATGCCCAGGAGTGGGATTGCTGGGTCATATGGTAGTTCTACTTTTAGTTTTTTAAGGAACCTCCATACTGTTCTCCATAGTGGCTATACCAATTTATATTCCCACCAACAGTGTAGGAGGGTGCCCTTTTCTCCACACCTTCTCCAGCATTTATTGTTTGTAGATAAAACATATCTTGCAGCTCCTCTTTCAAGCTTTTGGATCAGTTATATTGAGTATCAGAAGACTTCTGGGTAATCTGGTAAAAACATTATTGTTTGCAACTATTTTTCTCTATGAAATAGAAGCCTCTCAATATTCTGCAACCCAATAAAAAGAAAGAAGTACATTAGACAGTGAGTATGATATAAAATAGCAACTACTATATGATTTCTGATTTTTGTCTTAGCAAACCTTCATTATTCATTGGTGACTTTCTAAGTAAATATTGACAATTTTCAATTTATTAAACTTAGTATATTGACCACATAGGTTTATATCCTCTTCCTTCTAAGACCTAAAGAAATTTAAAAGCTATAGACCCAGGAAGAAAATGGTACTTTAGTGGGGAATGATACATTTTTGAGAGACAGAAAGTGGACAGAGAAGTGATGACTGACATAGTAGCATCTGAAAAGGGGGAAACTTACAAGTGGTGAGCTTGTCCACTCCACAGAGACCATACGAGGCTCAGAACTTGGAGGTGTCAGGTACTGTGGAAGTTGGGAACAAGGCACAGGACTGAGAATAAGAAGACTGTTTGAGAGTCTGCAACACACAGAAGAAAGCTTGAGCTTAGAACTCAGCAGCATTGGGCATCGTGTTTGGCTAGGGTGAGAGGCAGGCCAGAAAGCAGGGACTGAGTGAGAGTCCACATCCAGAAAACAGGGCCAGCCCTCCAGCAACTTTCCCTGATCTGCTTCTAGGAGATCAGAAGCCTGAGGGTGAATAAAACAAGATACAAATACACAAGGACAGAGAAAAGAGGGTGGGAAACCACAGCAGACGTGTTATGCCAACAAATACTGTAGAAGAGAGAGTGCTGGTGGAGTCCAACTTAGCCAAGTGAAAACAGTGGAAATGTAAGTACCTCCAAAGAAGATGCCAACAGTGAAGCTTGACTCTGCAAGACCCAGGAAAGACGGAAGGATCGGAGGCAGGGTGAGAATGGGCTTAATGTAGGAAGACTGATTGAAATTCAGACTATTTAAACCCTTCTCCCACAACCATAAAGCCAGGCATCTGGATATTTATTCTCCAGAAAAATGGAACCAAGACACTCTGGACTTAATGATGACAGATACAGCCTGAGGTCAGAGTGAGTCACTTTACTAGAAATGAGGATTACATTAAATTCTGCAGGGTGAATGGTAAGATCTCTTAGTCCATTTCTTTAGCTGGTCTCCCAAATCATGGCAATTCAGTGGATTGAACTGAGGCAGAAGTCTGGGGAGATTTAGTGCTCCAAGGAAACAGACATGCAGGAACTAGGGTGCTTATTAATGTTGTATGTAACAAATTACCATGAAATTTAGTGGCAAAAACATTCGCCATTTTATTATGCTGAATCCATTATTCTATGGGTAAGGATTTCAGATGGGTCACTCTCTAATAAAAATTAAGTGGTGATGGCATGTCTCTGCTTTATAATACCTCAAGTCTCAGTTGGGAAGATTCAGACATCTAGAATGACTCAAATAATAATGGACTGAAATCAGCTAGAAACTTCTTCAACGACAGATATGGTGTCTGGTGGGGTGGTGAAAAGACTGGGTTCAGTCGGGATTCTCAACCGGAAGGCCCACATGTGATGTCTCCACGTGGGTTGTGCTTCCTCACAGTATGGTGAACTGGTGAAGCAAAAAAGACCGGAGCTCCCTGGCCATTTATGACCCAGCCTTGTAAGTCACACTGTATCACTTTTGCTATACTTTGTTGATCAAAACAGTTAAAACTCATCCCAATTCAACTGGGGCATAGACATCATTTCTCAATAGAAAGGGTGTCAAAGAATTTGTAGCCAGATTTTAAAACCACCACAGATAGTTATGAGTGCAGTAGTCAAATGGTCAGAAACTTATCAGGGAAATAAAACAGAAGCACAAAGGAAAATCAGGCTCAACTATAGTTGATAGATGCTATGGTAAGAAAGATAATTTCCCGATCCACCTGCTGGTGGTTAACACTGCTGCTGCAATCCTGGCCTGATCAGCTCGGGCTCAGGAGCTGCAGGGGAAGGGAACTGAGGACTCTAAATAGGAGGGTTTGGACAGGTCAGTAAGGAGTAAACTTCTGGAGCCCTCTCAACCCAAAGGCTCAGGGTGGACTTTGGACTCTTACTCAGGGAAATTTGTACACTGATGGTACTGAGTATTTACTGTCATTTTGGGGGTGTAATAATGATATTGCTGGTATGTTAAAAATGGTAATGTCATTTTGTTTTTAATAGTCCAGTGAGAAAAGGGGGTATAGGTGAAACAAGATTGGCTATCTATTGATAATTATGGAAACTAGTACATGGGCGGTTACTATACAATTTTGTCTCCTTTTGTGTTACTTTCCCTTGTATTTCTTACAATGTACCCAGTTCAAAACTGTCCCAATTCTGAAAGGTTCAGATATATTGACCATAATCTACTACTGAAATGATACTCCCTCTGGGTTGCTCTTCCCAGGCATGGAGAATTACTCCTTTTCCTGTGCTCCTGCAGCTCTCTGAGCATATCTCCATAAAATGAGTTCACTATATTATAATGATCCAGTTACACATCTTGCTCCTTTAGGGGACTCTGAGAATCTTGGGAAGAGCCACCATCTCCAGCCACCACTAGGGAATGGCTAGGACAAAGCATGACACATAGTAAGAGTGAAGTAAATGTTTCTGAATTAATAAATAAATAAAAATACCATTGAACAAATTACTTAAAAGAGCAAAACCAAAACAACAACAAACACCTGGCCTGTAAATACTTGCCAGGTATAACTGTATCATCCATTGGAGATCAATTAAGTAGGAATCGTTTTGAATGCTTCCTTCGATTGCTCTTCTGCATACTGGAAGGAGAGAAATATATTTTGGTTAAACGTCATTGAAAGTTCTCTTGTTTTATTAACTGCCACCTGGAGACATTTAAATACCTGATCTAATTAAAATGTTCACTTCCAATGACTGGCCAAGAGGTCTTTGTTCTTCCTGGATTGATTAAGTGTACTCTTTTGGGTTAAACAACAAAGGCAGAACTGTTTCTCCAGAAGTGGTCTGCTGATAATAACAGACATTACCTTGGTCAAAGGCAACAAACCCTGAGTTAGTCTCCCACCACCCCTGAAGTGTGTCCCACGTGTATGGTCCCTGTATGGGGAGCTGGACTCTGAGCAGATGGATAATTAGGCAGAAAATTCTGTCGAGAGACATTTTGAAAAAAGTGAGGAGCACGGTGTACTACATGGGGAATCCAGAACCCAGAATGTAAATGAAGAAAAGTGGTGAGGCAGAGGTTTGTTGCTAAGTGAAGTGAGTACGTACATACCATTTTTAAATGGAAATCCTGACAACATAACCATATTAGGATTTCTTTGACCATTTGTTCTTTTCTCTTCCTCAAATTTTGTTGATGATGAAAAGGGATTACCGTGATCTTTGAAGGGGAAGGTTAAGTCTTTTGTAGATTAACGTGAACTTTACTTAAATCAGAAAACAGTTTTGCCTAAAGTATAACAGCAATCAAAACACAGCATTTGACTTCCACTTCCAGATACGATGATGTAACAGATTGGGCTTGCTCTCCCACCAAAAACACTAGAAAATTAGACAAAAATACATTAAATAACTGCCTTCAGACTTTGGACAACTGGCAGTGCAGGACTGTGACCCTTAAGAGATGACAAAAAAGCAGTGTGGGGTCATTCTTTCAATGACCCCAGCTTGTAGAGTGAGAGCCTAAGCAGAATGCAGTGGTCCTATTGCACTGAGGACACAGAAACCAGTGGTTGAGAAGGCTGAGGAAGATGCAGTTTGTAGGTCAGGGAATTGGACAGTAGGGAACCATGCAGAGAAAGAGCACCAGAAACCTGCACAGAGGTCCACCTGAGTCTGTTGATGAATTGTAAGCTATGCAAGCAGAGGATGAAAACTCCTCAAAGCCAACCAAGGAACAATGAGGGAGGTGTAAAACAAACAATTTCCAGAGATCTTACTTGACTGGAAGATATTTGAGTTCCAACTAACCAAAGTAGTGAAACCTCAATGAATGATAAATGGGGACCCCAGAAGGTTCACACTTTAGTGCTAGATCTAGACTAAGCTTAGAGTAAAGGCTACTCTAGACATTCCTAAAATTTGAAAACAAACCTCAAAAAGATCAAGGTGATCACAAATAATTTAATTGCCTGTCAAAACAAACTTAAACACACTTTAATGGAAAACAACAAAATCTTGGCATTCAAAGTATAACAATCACAATTCCCAGGATCCAATAAAAATTACTAGCTGTGTATAAAGAAGCCAGAAAATGTGACCCATAACCAGGAAAAAGTAAATCAGTAAACCTAGAAATGACAAAGAAGACGGAATCAACATATAACAGCTTTAAAATTGCTATGACAAATATGCTCAAGGATTTAAAGAGAAACATGAAGTTAGTGAGGAGAGAACTATATTTCAAAAAAAGCAAATGGAACTTCTAGGAATAAAAAAATCAATATCTAACATAAACATGTTACAGGATGAACATAACAGAAGATTAGATTGTGTAGAAGAACAGATCAGTTAAGTTGAAGATGTAGGAATAGAAACTATCCAAATGGAAGCAGAGAAAGAAAAAAGACTAAAATAAATGAATGGTGCCTCAGTGATCTTTGCAAGAATTTCAAGTACTCTATATACATATAATTGGAATCCAACAAGAAAGGAAGGGGTAGAAAAAGTAGAAAAATTCCAAATTTGATATAAACCATAAAATTTTACACTCAAGAAATTCGACAAACCCCAACCAAAATGAACAATCACATAAACAAACAAACAAAAAGCCGTCAAGGCATATCTTAATCAAATTGCTGAATATCATTGATAAAGAGAAGATCTTAAAACAGCCAGAGGGGGGCTTCCCTGGTGGCCCAGTAGTTAAGAATCCACCTTCCAATGCAGGGCACATGGGTTCAATCCCTGGTTGGGGAACTAAGATCCCACATGCTGCGGGGCAACTAAGCCCGTGTGCTGCAACTACTGAGCCTGCGAGCTCTAGAGCCTACGTGCCACAATGAAAAATTCCACATGCCGCAACAAAGATCCCACATGCTGCAACTGACCTGATGCAGCCAAATAAATAAATATTAAAAAAAACCCAGAGGATATGAGAATATCGTATTATATAAAAGAGAACAAAGATAACAATGATGTCAGACTTCCTGTCAGAAACAGTACAAGCCAATACATAATGGAAAAACAGATTTAAAGTACTGAAAAAAGTAAAAAAAAAAAACCAAAAAACACCCTGTTAACCTAAAATTCTATATTAAGCAAAAATATGCTTCAGAAATAAATGAGAAAAAGATTTATTCAGAAAAACATAAACAGCACACGGCAAGATTATGGATTTAAACTCAACTATATCAATAATTCATGGACTGTAAATGGACTAAAGGCCCTAAATAAAAGACCAAGATTGTCAAATTGGATTAAAAAAAGCAATACTCAACTCTATGATACCTGTAAGAAACCTATTTTTAAATATCAAAACCTAGGTTAAAAGTAAAAGAAGGAAAAAAATACCAAGGAGAAACTAATCAAAAGAAAGAATGGCTGTATTAATAGTAGATAAAGTAGACTCAGGGCAAGGAATATTATCAGGATAAAGAAGGGCATTATGATCTAGGCTTCCACTTTAAGAAGATGCATATTGTACACTATAGAGGAAATGAAACCCAAAGTAAGCAGAAGAAAGGGAATAATAAAGACAAAAACAAAAGTAATTAAATAGAAAGTGGGCTAACTGAGAAAATAAATAAAACCAAAAGCTGATGCTTTGAAAAATAATCAATAAAATAAATAAGCCTTTAGCCAGACTGATCAGGAAAAAAAAAGCTACAACTTACAAATATCAAGAATAAAAAGATTTATCACTGTAGATCCTGCAGCATTAAAAGGAAAATAAGGAAATATTATGAACAACTTTATGTCAAAAAATTGACAACTAAGATGAAATAAACATTTCTTGAAAAGCACAAATTATCAAAATCGACATAGGTAAAAATAGAATATCCATATAGTCCTATATCTATAGAAGATATTGCATTCAAAATGAAAAGATTTCCTACAAAAAAAAAAAAACCTACAGATTTGCTAGATGGCTTCATTGGTGAATTCTGTCAGACATTTATGGAAGAAATAACAAATCCTACACAAACTTTTTTGAAAAACAGAGGAAGAGGAAATACATCCTAACATGTTTTATGAGGCCAGCCTTACCCTGAAACAAAACCAGACTAAGACATTACAAGAAAACTGTTGACCCATGTCCCTCATGAATATTGAAGAAAAGTTACTCTACAAATTATCAGCAAATGGAATCCAGCAATACATGAAAGAAATAATACAAAATTAACAAATAAGATTTATCCGAGGAACGCAAAGTTGGTTTATATTAAAAGAATCAATATCAATCACCATGTCAACAGAATAAAGAAGAAAAACAATATAAGCATCATTAGATGCAGAAAAAGCATTGGACAAAATTCAACACATATTCATGGTAAAATATCTCAGCAAATTAGGAATAGAAGGAAACTTTCCAATCTGATAAAGAACATCTACAAAAAACAACAACAAAGAAATCACAGCTAACATCATACTTAATGGTGAAAGACTCAATGTAAAATTGGGAGCATAACAAGGAGGTCTGTTTTTATCAATTCTATTCAACACTGCATTTGTCCTTGTACATGGTCCTACTCTGTGCAATAAAGCCAGACCAAAAAAAAAAAAAGCATACAAATTAGAATGGAAGAAGTAAAGCTGCCTTTATTCACATATGACATGATCATACATGTATAAAAGCCCTAAAGAATCTACAAGAAAGCTACTAGAATTAACAAGTGGATTTAGCAAGGTCATAAGATAAAAGGTAGCATGCAAAAAACAATTGCATTTTTATATACTAGCAATGAACCACTGGAGCGTTCAACAAAAAAGTGATTCCATTTAGAACAGAATAAAGTACATAAAATAATAAAGGATAAATTTAACAAGAGATATTAAGACTGTACACTATGAGAGTTGAAAACTATAAAACCTTGTTGAGAGAAATGAAGGAACACCTAAATAAATGGTAAGATATAGCATGTTTATGAATTGGAAGACTCCTTATTGGTAAGATATCAATTCTCCTTGCATAGAATTTTACCTCAATCATAGCATGACATTTTTTGCAGGGGAGGGGGAGAAATTATCAAGTTGATTCTACAATTTATATGGAAATACAAAGGACTTAGAAGGTCAAAACAATTTTGAAGAAGAACAAGAGTGGAGAACTTACACTACCTGCTTTCAAGATTAACAAAAATGATGATAATCAAGATAACATGGTACTGATGTAAGGATAGACACATTGATCAACAGAACAGAAGATAGTGTGTGTGTGTGTGTGTGTGTGTGTGTATTCTGAATTCACTTTGCAGCAAATCTTTTTCACAAATGATGCTGGAACAACTGGGTGTCCACTTAGAAAAAAATGAACACTGTATTTTACTTCCCATCATTCTCATGTAGTATCCTGAAATGATTCATAGACCTAAATGTAAATGCCAAAACTATTAAATTGTTAAAGGAAAAATATAAGAAAATCTTTGCGAACTTGTGTTGGCATAAAGATTTCTTAGGAACACAAAAAGCATGAAATGTGAAGAAAAAAATTGAAAAATTTAACTTTACCATAATCAAAATTTTCTGATCTTCATAAGACACCATTAAGAAAATGAAAAAGTAAACATAGGATAAAGTATTTTCAAAATACATATCTGGCAAAACACTTATATTCTGAACATATAAAGAACTCTTGGATTTCAATAATAAGACAAAAGAAACCCAAGTAGAAAATGGGTAAAAGAGTTGAACAGATACTCTACCAAAGAAGATATACAGATGGCCAGTAAGGACGATGCCAAACATCACTAATTATTAGGGAATGAAAATTAAAACACAGTAAGATATAATCGCATATCTACTAGAATTACTAAAAATTTTAAAGGTTGATAATATCAAGAATTGACAAGAATGTGGAGTAACTGTAACACTTGTAAATTACTTATGGGAACATAAAATGGTGAAGCACTTTGGAAAACAATCTGGCAGATTCTTATAAAGTTAAACACACAACTACCATAGGACTAGCAATCATGCAATCATGCCTAGAAATCTACACAAGAGAAATAAAAGTGTATGCCACACCAAAAATTGTACATGAATGTTCATAAAAGCTTTATTTGTAACAGCCAAAAACTGCACGTAATTCAAACGTCCATCAACAGGTGAATAAAACAAATTATAATATATCCATACACTGGAATACTACTTAGCAATAAAAAGAAGCAAACTACTGAAATATGTAACAACGTGAATAACTCTCGAAAACATGTTGAATAAAAGAGAATACAAGAAAGTGAATTTATATGAAATTCTAGCAAAGGCAAAACTCATCAGTAGTGGTAAATGAGTGGTTGCTTGGGGATTGGTGTGGGGATAATTGACTACCAAGTGGTACAGGGAAATTTGGGGAGGGGGAGGGAAATGTATCGATGATGGTAGTAGTTACACAGGTGTATACATTTATCAAATCTCATTAAACTGAACACTTAAAATGGGCACATTTTATTACATATAATTTATACCTCAATTAAGTTGATTTTTAAAAAAGCACTTTTCAGTGAGAAAAAGGAAGGCGACTATGAAGCATGGGTCCCTGAGATGACCACTGGTCAGCCAGCAACAGTCATCCTACTGGTTGTATGAATTTATGTAACACTGACTCAATATCCAAGCTAGGATGTGAATGCAGTTTTTCTGGTGAGACTGTGCGAGTTTTGCATGGCTAGAATTTATTATGGTCTCTGGGGGTAGAAGGTGTGAATGAGAGACCCCCAGGATAGAGAAAAGGGAAGGCCAGAGGGCACAAGTCTACCATGTGGTAGATAGTGTCCTTGACTAGATGCCACTTTTACTAGAGAGATCTGACTAAAGGACAAGGCCAGACAAATATATACGTGCTGTTCCTTGCTAGGTTCTTGGCCCCTGATGCTGCCTCTGCCTTGTGAGAAGTGAATTCTAAGAGATGCAGAAAAAGGGAACAGCGTGTTAAGAGAGAGCAATTGACATGGGAACAAGGGTCCATAAACTCATTACTGCTCTACTCCTAGTCCTTCAGGCTTACATAGTGTTTACCACGTACCAGACATTCTACATATATAGATAGGCAGATAGGTAGATATAGATATTATATAAACTATATTTACTCCTCATGTTATCATCCCTATCTGAGAGTTTAGAAACTAAGACAAAGAGAGGCTAAATAATTCCCCCAAAGTCACACAGCTACTAAGAGACATCCAAAAATTTTAACCCACATAGTATGGTGCAGCCCACTTTGAGTTGTTACATTATTCTACCAGTTTTACTCTGAAGTTATCAGTACAGAATTTCAGATTCACAGGTAGAATCAAGCAAAGAGAGCCTTCCTCTGCCTTCAGACAGAGAAGTGTAAAAAAGAAAAAGCCATTCTCTCTTCCCTCACTCCTTCCTTCCTTCCCTTCCCTTCCCTTTCCATTCCTTCCCTTCCCTTTCCCTTCCTTTCCTTTCCTTTCCTCTCCTCTCCTCTCCTCTCCTCTCCTTCCCTCCCCTCCCCTCCCTCCCCTCTTGTCCCCTCTCCCCCCTCCCCTCCCCACCCCTCCCCTCCCCTCTCCTCCCCTCCCCTCTCCTCTCCTCTCCTTCCCTCCCCTCCCCTCCCCTCCCTTCTCCTCTCCTCTCCTTTCCTTTCCTTTCCTTTCCTTTCCTTTCGCTTCCTTCCCTTCCCTTCCCTTCCCTTTCTTCTTTCTTTCCCCTCCTCTTTTCTAAGGGTAAATGACTGTCATTTATTTGAGTTTTCATTTAACAAATGTATTTCGTGTGACCTCTATGTGCCTGATACTATACCCACCACTGGCGATTCAGAAATAAATAATATGTAATCCTTGCTTTCAAAGGACTGGACGTTCCTCCAAGATGAGTTGGTGAAAGACATACAGTGAAATGAGAGTTTGGAACACCTGCCACCCTAGCGTAAAGCAGGTATCAGGGCAGCAAGACTTGCATCCACATTATCAGGAGACTGTCTGCACTTGACTAACTGAAGGTCACACCTGGGTATCCCTGGGGGGTCGTCTCAGCTTTACCATTAAGCAATCTGAAGCCATAAAATGATTAGGGTTGGCACGCTTTTAGAGGATTAATGTTCTAACAAATTGGGTGATTTTGCTCAGCATGGCTATTGAGGCTAACATATTGTGAATTTACTGAGCTCATCTGTGACCAGATTCCTCTGCAGGGTAATTGAAAGTGAATGGAAATGGCTATTTATGTATTCGCAGCCATTAGATGTTGCTTTCATCTCTGATTTCGTGGGATGATGAGTCAAAATAGACACCGAGATTGTTGCCTGTGGGCGGCACTTTGCATGTTCAATTAACTAAGGACTGTGCATAGCACTGGTCATGAAAAGGCAGATGGTGAGGGAAGCTGCACACTGTTCGACCTCAGAGATGCCTCACCAGCCAAATGGGGGTATATGTCTGAATTTTTTTAGAGCTTGATGGCCACGAGGGGTGTTTGTGGCCCTTAGCTATATTCACATCCTATGGCAGTGTTGCGTAAAGTTTTTGCATGGATGTTAAGAAAAAAATTTAAAGCCACAAAAAAAGAGTTCATGGTGAAATACACTTAGGAAGTCAAGGCATATTGCAGGGTATTTCAGAGCCCTGAGTGTACTTCTGCCAATTGTGAATCTCTAACAGAGGGAGGTAATAAATTTATCAAATGTATGCAAGGAAGCCAGCATTTGCTGAGCACCTCTGTACTGTTTACCACATTAAATGCTTTACATAGGTCACCTCATTTAATCCATATAACTATTGTATGATATGTCCTTAGTTTTGGGAATGATGGTCCTGAGGTCTGGAATGCTTCAGTAACTGCCTAGGACATTATGAGCGAGTGGCTTTGTTGCGATTTGAACCCAAGCGTTTGGCAGCAGAACCCACAATCTTGACCACGATGCTCTATTTTCTTCCTTTTTTATTTTTCCAAAGAGTATCTTGCTCAAGCAGAATCCTACAGAACACACTTTTAGAAGGGCATTCCCAGGATAAAGACATCAGGTATTGCTGGGACCTGCCCCAGCTCAGGCTCAAGACATTAATGATATAATGATATAATAATAAGGAAACACAGAGCCAAGGTTAGACATTTTTTACCTCACCCTAGCCTGCTCCTATTCCTCTAAGTACCAAATAAATGAATGAGTCCTGGACTTTGGAATCAGAGCTGACTCCCCATTTTCCTGAGCATTGGAGTTGCCTTGTGCTTATCTAGCTCATCCTTCACGTTTCTAGACAAGCATCACAAAGACCCCGACAACGTTATTTCATTAAACTCTCTGATTTTTGAGTGCATATGATGAGCCAGGCCCAGTGTCAGCTGTGGTATTCAGAGGATTCAGGCATAGCTGCGGGAATTTAACAGAGATACAAAACTGGCTTTGTTGGTAAGG
Organism: Aethalodelphis obliquidens; assembly: GCF_003676395.1. Lineage (NCBI taxonomy): Eukaryota > Metazoa > Chordata > Mammalia > Artiodactyla > Delphinidae > Aethalodelphis > Aethalodelphis obliquidens. The sequence continues at coordinate 5,182,418 of NW_020838004.1, read as the reverse complement.
CTGACTAGAGACCATGGTTTAGAAATGGCGTCCCCAGTCGGCCACCTAAGAATTTACTCCTGGATTAGGCCAGCTTACTCACCCAGGCCTGGAAGAACAGTACCACCCCCTCACTCTCCAGCCTACCCCATATGCTTGCTCCATGGCCGTGACAGAGAATATGGATGTTCTCAGGGCAGGTCAACCCAAAAGGGGAGGTAAATGGGGCTGAGTGGAGCACGTGTGGTTTCTTCCCCTGCATTTCCTGATGGAGTGAGCAGCCTGGACAGGAGTGAGGGAGGGCTGGGAGAGACATTAGAAGATCCCTTTGTATTTTTCTCTTCTGAGAAGGAAGACAGACATTCCTGCTCCTCTCTGGCTGGAAACAAGTAGTGGGGAGAGAAGTGTTCTTCCATCCTGGATGTTGCTGACAGGAGATAAAACAGCTAAACACGTAGAATCTCTCAAGGAGCTCAGAGTAAAGTGGAAGAGACAGGCAGACAAACAAACAAGTAAAACATTATGAAATAAAAGTACGTATGAGTAGGGGATAAAGCAGAAGATTGTAGGAGAGATGTGGTCCTGATTTCAACCACTTAAACAAAATTCACATTGTTCCTTCCCTCTGACAGGATTACATTTTCATGTATTGGTGTTAATCATTCATTCATTCATTCATCAAACATACATTGAGTACTAATATACGTTGAGCCCTGAAGATACAAGGCTGAATAAGATGAGGCCAAACACCCCTCCCCACTTCAAAAAGTTTTTACTTTACTTGGATTAAGTAAGTCTGAATTAACTTATTACCAACCACTGGTGTACAGGTTAAGTGGAAAGTCCTCAGGGAAGTGGCACACAGGGGGTAAACTTGGGTGCATGGTGGGTGAGATTTGTAGTGCAGGGTGGGACTGCCATCAGAGCACTATATTTTGGAAGGGAGGGGGAGAAGGAAAGTACAGTAATAAATGGGTGAAGAGCCTCAGAAATGAGTTGTGGAGGGTCTCCCTTTCAGTTTTCACTTGCTCCACAATTTTGCCACATAATAAAAGTATGTCTTTTATTAAGATGGGCTTGTACCCATGGAAGTTCAAATGAGGTCCCGGGAAAGTCTTAGAATTGAATTGGTAAAACGCTGACTGATTGGACTATTCTGACCTCAAAGGATGTGAACTGGTAATCTGTTTGTGAAGGGAAGATGGAAAGTTGAGGGCTTGGAGATGGAGAAGCTAAATTAGCCCTAATGAAATATAATGGATGTAGAAACTAGGGTATCCTAATATGTCATCCCATAAAATCAGATGTGGAAATTAAAAGAGTGAAAACAACTATGTAAAATTTCCATTGCTTGCTTGAATTGAAAGGGAACAAAGCTATTACTTGCCAGTATGAAATGCTGTTCCAGAAGAAAGGCTTTGTGTCTTTACGGAATCCTCACTCTTTAAATGCTAACGGTTGAGAGGACAGGGGATAACTTTCTGCCCCTCTCCCCAAACCCAACTCAGCAGTTTTGATCCTGCTGACTTTGCTCTACCGTTCATAACACTTATCTCCTAATGTGTTATCACCTAACACATTATACAGCTTACTTCCTTATTATATTTCTTATTGTCTGTCTACCCCACTAGAATATAAGCTCCACAAGGGCATGGACCTTTGTTTATTCCTTAATGTATCCCAAGAGCCTAGATGAGTGCATGGCAACTGTAGGACTTTAACTATTTGTTGTATGATGAATTCTTTGCCAAATTTCTCCAAGGGACTAAACTGGAGGTAATTTTATGAAAAAAAAGGAAAAGTACTTTTATGAAAAAAAAGATCGTTTGAAAAGAAGAGTGAGTGGGTTGTAATAGATCATTCTCAGGGTCTGAACTAGAGAGGAAGACAAAGCAATGAAGTGGAAACCAATTTGGTGATTTGGTTAGACAAACTGCTTCCCAGGAGGTATTTAAATAAGAAAATTGCTGCAAGAAACTTGGACTTACAAAAGAAAATGTTTCCTACTACCTGTCAGTTATTTTAAGGCAAAGATGTCCAGGTGATCTTCATTTCTTCTTCTGATTACTTAGTCCACCGTTTTGTGGGAAACCATTGGTTAACTTGTTTCATGGCTTACCAGACCCAGGCGAGCCCTGCACATCTGGACTATTTAGGGCTGTAAAGATTCAGTAAAATAGATGGGGGCCATCAGTGAGCTTGAAGGTCTTCATTTAGCTGCTGCAGTGGAGAAGGCATAGAAAATTGTCTGTGTTTTTCCTTCTCTAATCCTGTAATTGTTTTCTCTTCTGGAGACTAGGTTAATTATATAGTGGCTATTTTAGGTTGCTTCTGACTACATAATGTTTGTGTTCCGTGTTTTTTCATGCGGTAAAAGGAAGGCTCATTCCTGGGTCCCTGAAATAAAAAGGACAACAACAGTAGCCAACATTTGTGCAATAATGGTCAGCAACTTTATTTCTTTAAATCATCACCATGACCCTAAATGGTACCATGAGTGTATTATTATTTGCAATGACCCGAGGCTCAGAGTTGTCAAGTTCTTTGTCTAAAAATACACAGCTAGGAAGGTACTCCAGGTGACACTCAGACCCATGTGTTGGAACTCAAATCCCTGGGCAGTCCCTACTGTTCCTAAGTTATCTTAGTCTTCATGCAATAATGGCCTGATAGTTAGTCTTCTCATAACATTCTGCCTGGCAAATTATAGATTATGGACTCTTGAACTTTACGGCACAATCTTTCTTCAGACAAATATTTTTTTAATCATTGAAATAACTTTACAACGTCAAGAAGAAGAAAAAGGAACTTAATCTTCAAATATTATTTACTAGTTTCACTTCTCTAAAAATACAAACCTTTGAGGTTAATATCAAGATAAGATCTGAACCATTACTGTTTTTTTTTTTTTCCTATGCTGAAACTGGAGTAGCCAGAAATAACACGGAAACTTCTAACCTTCTCTTATGCCATAAAGACCAAGAGAATAGGATTATTGTGTGCTGGAATCCAACAGGGACCCATTTTCAAGCTTTGCTTGAGTATTTATCTATTCTAATAATGCCTTTTTAAAACATTTATTTATTTATTTTTGGCTGCGTTGGGTCTCTGTTGCTGCATGCGGGCTTTCTCTAGTTGTGGTGAGCAGGGTCTACAGCGCAGGTACAGTAGTTGTGGCACATGGGCTTAGTTTCTCCATGGCATGTGGAGCCCAGACCAGAGCTCGAACCCGTGTCCCCAACCAGTGTCTCCTGCATTGGCAGGTGGAGTCTTAACCACTGCACCACCAGGGAAGTCCCTATTCTAATAATGTTTTACCATTAGGTAGTTTTTCTTTCTTTCCTTCCTTCCTTTCTTTCTTTCTTTCTTTTTTTTTTTTTTTTTTGAAACTATGGGAGCATAAGCCATTTACTCTTGTTTATGTTAAAACATGCATTTTGAAATGTTCTGAAATAGCATCTACTCCGATAGAAATTATTGAACATTTTTAAAATTCTGCTATATGTGTTTTTTGTGTGTGTGTGTGGTACGCGAGCCTCTCACTGTTGTGGCCTCTCCCGTTGTGGAGCACAGGCTCCGGACGCGCAGGCTCAGCGGCCATGGCTCACGGGCCCAGCCGCTCCGCGGCATGTGGGATCCTCCCGGACCGGGGCACGAACCTGTGTCCCCTGCATCGGCAGGCGGACTCTCAACCACTGCGCCACCAGGGAAGCCCTGCTATATGTATTTATTCTAGCTTTGGTGCAGTGCTGATTGCTGCCCTCAGATCTAATCCTTGCCCTGCCCCTGCTTGAGTGGGCTGATCCCTCCAGGCTGTTTCCCAGGTTCATGTGTCACCTGGCTTCTGGCTCAGTGTGATAGATGGGAAGCCCTGCAGGAAATGGGAGGGTGAGAGAAATGGAGATGTCGGGATGTAATAGGGAAGAACAAATCTAACTCCACATTAGATCTGTTCATTTTACTTTGTGCTCTGTTGTCTGTGCTTAGTCATGCTGGCTCTGTACCCGTTTGTAAAAGAATGTTGCCTATAGCCTGAAATATTCAAGATAACCTATTCTCAAGGCTCTGCCCTTTAAGAGTCCATTTATATAGAGATAAAATTTGCGGAACAGGGAATAACATTTGTCTTGTTGGAGGTTTACAGGAACATCATGACCTGACATACGTGGACAGCTGCAAGAACAAAGGATTCCGACACCAAGAAGTTTGCAGCAACCAACTTTGCCCCTCCCTCATCTTGCCTTTAAAAGTGCTTTGCTGAAACCCTTCAAGGAGTTTGGGGTCTTTCGGGCATGAGCTAGCCATCTCCTTGCATGGACTTGCAATAAACTTTTCTCTGCTCCAAACTCATGTTTCGGTTTGTTTGGCCGCAATGTGCGTCAGGCACACGAACTTGCATTCGGTAACAAGGTATTTCTCTTTGTTCATCTCTTTCTGGTGGGTGTCTCAGGCAGGGCTATATATTTTCTGTGGCACTAGATTCTGTCTTCTAGGCTTGCCATGAAGCCAGCCTCTGCTGAGTGACCCTGGCACCCGGGTTCTGATAACTTTGCTTCCTCCCTTTGTCTTTTCAGCCTAGGGATAGTAGTGGTTCCCTGATGTTGCTAATATCTAGATTCCCTCTCACCATTTCATTTGGCTTCTCGGTTTTTTCATTATCTGTGGAACCAACTTTCAACATTATGTATCTTCTGTTGTAAATACTTTAAGTGAATTGTGTTTTTCTGGTTACACCCTGACCAAAATAGGCATTGATAATCACTTTAAGATTACTGAGACAAACAACTTTTAAATATTTATTAATATTAATAATATTTTATTAATAAATAAAATATATAATAAATAAAATATTTATTAGTATTATTTATATCAATAAATAATAAACAGAAAATAAAAATAATTAATAAATAATAATATTAATAAACATTGAGGGAATTTGCTTAAAGTCTGAATGAGTTCACATTCACTTTACTGGACTAACAGGAAGATGAATGGGCAGTGATTTTTACATAAATCCACTGTTATTTGTAAGGCAGAGGTATACTTTTATTTTTAATTAATAAGCTTAATTTTTTGAGAAGTTTTATGTTCACAGTGAAATTGAGCAGAAAGTACAGTGAGTTCTCATAACCCCTATCCCCATACATGCCCATCATTTCATTTTTTATATTCTCAAATGAAGAAGATGTAATAAATGAATAGCAATCCTAGTCCTGTTGTTCTATTTGTGAGGGCTGATACTGAGAGGGCAAAACAAATGTAGCTTTCTAGAATTTCCCACCAGGTAATGTAGCAAATAATAGCTACATTGTATGTATGAGTGCTCTGAAGAGAAATACAAGCCAGGAGTCTCTTCAGCTGGAGGAATTCTGGGCATGGAGTATATGAGTGCCTTCTGGGTTTGAGGAAATGGACGAGGGGGTGGGGCTGAGGTTGGGTGCTGCTTATGGAAGAGGGGAAGGAAGTCGGAGACTCCCCTCACAATTTGGTGGGGTACGCTGGGGGGTGGGGGGCGAGGATGGAGAATGCATAGGTACATCAAGACACAGCAAGGGGGAAGCCAAGCAGGTTAACGCCTGATGAGTAAAACATTTTAGCAACTCCATCAAGATGTAGAGGCTTTTTGCATAAGTGAACACCTGGCATGTGCTGAAGAGAAAGATTGGGAAGTCCATGAATAGGGCAGATGGGACAGAGTCCCATGACCGAAATTCCATGGGGACAATGGGGCGCTGCGTCAGCAGCTTGGGGGACCTGGGGAGTCACACAGAATAGAGATGGCTTGGTATTTTGAGAGACACCTTAGACATTGTCCTCTTGCTTCTGACATCTTCCTTCTTTCCTTGCTTCCATTTAACAATTATTTATAAGTGTCTACTTAAGTGTTAGGCACTATTCTAGGCAGTGGTGATACATTAATAAATAAAACAGACAGCACTGCCCCACCCCGCCTTCAAAAGAGAACAGTCAATAAATATAACAAAAAAGTTATTTAAAAAATTCAACATTTGCAATTCAGAAGCATGCTTCTATGTTATTTTTTATGGAGGTAAAATTGATAGAGAACATTATATAAGTCTCAGGTGTACAACAATATAATTTGGCATCTGTGTACACTACCACCAAAATCTAGTTACCATCCATCACCATAAGATCGATCCTTTTTACTTATCTGGCTCACCCCCATCCCCCTTCCCCTCTGGTAACGATGTATCTGTTCTTGGTATCTATGAGTTTGTTTTTGTTTTATTTTATTTGTTCATTCGTTTTAACTTTTTATTATTACATTTTTAAGATTCCACATGAGTAAAATCATATGGTATTTGTCTTTCTCTGTATGACTCATTTCAGTAAGCATAATACCCTCAGGGTCCATCCATGTTATCACAAATGTCAAGATTGCATTCTTATATAGGGTTGAGTAGTATTCCATTGCATATATATATATATATACTGCATCTTTTTTTCTTTTAACTGAAGTATAGTTGATTTACAATATTCTGTTAGTTTAAGGGGTACAGCAAAGTGATTCAGTGATATATATATATACATATATATGTATAAATATATATATATGTATGTATATATTTCACATTATTTTCCATTATAGTTATTACAAGATATTTGAATATAGTTCCCTGTGCTATAGAGTAAATGCTTGTTGCTTATCTATTTTATGTATAGATGTTTATATCTATTAATCCCATACTCCTAATTTATCCCTCCTTTCCTTCCTTTCCCTTTTGCAACCACAAGTTTGTTTCCTATGTCTGTGAGTCTGTTTCTGTTTTGTATATAGATTCATTTATACTATTTTTTAGATTCCACATATAAGTGATACAATATAATATTTGTCTTTGTCTGACTTACTTCAGTTAGTATGCTATTCTCTAAGCCCATCCATGCTGCTGCAAATGGCAATATCTTATTTTTTTATGGCTGAGTAATATTCCATTGTATATGTACACCACATCTTTATCCATTCATCTGCTGATGGGCACTTGGGTTGTTTCTATGTCTTGGCTATTGTAAATAGTGCAGCAATGAACATTGGGGTGCACATATCTTTTCAAATTAGAGTTTTCATCTTTTCCAGATACCACATCTTCTCTATTCATTCATCCATCCAATTAAGAAAAAATATGTGCCTGGAGTGTTTGTTGAAGACAAGCACGTGTGCAGTGAGCAAGGAGGAATGTGGCTGAATATGAGTCCAAAGGCATAATAGGGGAAGAGGGGAATCATGGAAGGCCTGGTAGGCTGTCGTAAGGCCTCTGGCTTTTATTCTGGATGAAATAGGGACTCTTTGCAGGATTTTGAGCAGAGGTGTGAAATGATTTGATATACTTAAAAAAATTTTTTTTATTTAAGTGTAGTTGATTTACAATGCTGTGTTAATTTCTGCTGTACTGCAAAGTGACTCAGATCACTTTGAGTCACAGATTTATACATATGTATATATAAATATATATTTATATATACATATATATATATTCTTTTTCATATTCTTTTCCATTATGGTTTATCACAGGATATTGAATATAGTTCCCTGTGCTATACAGTAGGACCTTGTTGTTTATCCATCCTATATATACTAGTTTGCATCTGCTAATCCCAAACTCCCAATCCTTCCACCAGCCCCCCTTGGCAACCACAAGTCTGTTCTCTATGTCTGTGAGTCTGTTTCTGTTTCATAGATATGTTCATCTGTGTCATATTTAATATTCCACATATGTGATATGATCTGATATATGTTTTAACAAGATTGCTCTGGTTGCTGTTGAGAAAGAGTGTGGAAAGCAAGGCAGATACATTAAAAGTCAATTGCAATAATCTGGGTGAGAGCCAGTGATGACTGGGATGAGGATGGCAGCATGGAAGGTGGTAAGAGGAGTTTGGATCCTGGATATAATTTTGAAGGAGAGATGATGGAATTTGTGGAAAGATTGAATGTGGAGTAAGAGAAGAAGAAAGAAATAAAACTGACTCCAAATTTTGGCTTGTGCAACTAGAAAGATGGAGTTGCTGTGAGCTGAGATGGGGAGATGGCAGGTGGAGCAGGCTTTGTGGCCATGTTCAGTTCGAGATGCCTACTGAGCATCCAAGTAGAGATGAGGATCAGGCAGCTGGATGTTGGGAGTTTTTAGTTTATAGAAGTTATTAAAGCTACCAGACTGGGTGAGATCACCAGTGAAACAAGTGTAAATAAATAAAAGGGGAGGTCCAAGGGTATTTGAATGTCAGCCATACTGAATGGATTTCTGGCCTGCCCATATAAGGCAAGAAAGGAGAATCCACCAACAGGAAGAAGTTGGAAACCTCGTGATGAGCAGGATCAGAATAGGAGGCTTGGTCTCTTGTCCCTTTCTCTCCTCCCTACTTCAATATTGGAGGAGTACAGGAAGCAGGAAGATGAGGGGTGAAAAGGGGGGAAGTCAACCAATGTGCTCCTCATTCTCCTCCAAGTTTCTAGAGTCATGAGTTTAGTCTGTGCAGGGCAGAGAGACAGAGGACCTAGGATCAAATTTGAGATTAAAGTCAAGTGAGCAGCACTTGATTTTAAAGATCCAAAATGTGACCGTTTTAATAACTGAAAGTGGCTACAAAGTTATGTAACCAGAATGCGATACCTGAAGGGAGCCTGCTCCCCAGGCTGGAAAATGGTGTGGGGCTATGACCAAACCAAATTTGGGTCCACTTGCCTTCACACAGTAAAGCTAATCTACTGACACCAGCTTGTGGGGAAGGAAAGTGCAGCGTTTATTTCAGGATGCAAAGCAGGTAGTCCAGGTAGCTAGTGCTTAAAAGGCCTGAACTCCCTGAAGGCTTTCAGGGTAAGGTTTTTAAAGACAGGGTGAGGGAGGGGTGTTGTGGGGTGTGTGATCAGCTCGTGGATAGTCTTCTGATTGGTTGGTGGTGAGCTAATTGGGAATCAACATCATCAGCCTTCTGGGGTCCACGTACTTGTGGGCAGCATGCAGTTAACTTCTTTCACCTGGTGGGGTTTTCAGTGTCTGCAAAACAGCTTGAAGGATATGGCTCATAATATTATCTATAGCCTTCAAGGAGGAACTAAATGTCCTTGACTTTTTTTTAATGGCTAAACTATTATTATTTTGTCTTGCTTGACTGTTTTCCTTTCTTTTTGCATTTTCTCTCTTCTCTGATTAAATTTACTCTTTGGAACTCGGGGAAGGCCTAGGAGGGTAAAGTTTTTCTACAGCCAAGAGGCAGGTGGAGAACATTGTGGGGGTCTGTTATGGGAAGTTCCCATAGGGTCCTGCTCAGTTACAGGGTGAGAACACAGCTAGTGCCACTTATTAGGGAAAAAACCTTTTAATGTTCACAACCTGTGAGAGAATACTCACAAAACTGGGGCATGTCAGTGTCTGATGCTATGAGATCTACAAGAGAGACTGTGATGGGCTTTAATTCACTCATCTATAACAGAAGTAGGTTGGAAAATATGATAATCTCCAAGGTCATTTCCAAATCTCAAATTCTATCCTTTGATTTGAAGCACCTGAGGTCAGTGGTCGCACACTGACTAGTGTGAAACCAATATTTTGCTAACAGTGATTTTTTTTCTTTGAAACTACGTTTGTGATAACAGGATTTGACCGCTCAAGTAAGAATGAAACTAAAGAGTTTTTCAATCCAGTTCCTAAAATACTCTTAAGATTCTGCTTTTAAGGCCAGCATTACCAATAATAAGGAGCAATGTAATTTCTATCCATATGCATAGCAAGCGTATCAATGAAATTTCAGTTTACGCAGACACTTGCTTCACTGGGTTTAATGAGAATCTAAAAATAAGAACTAATGTCCCATGTGGAGGTAAACACTGACAGATTTGTTTGACACAAAGTGTTCCCAACATTGAGGAACATATTCTTCCAACTCATGTTTTGGCCTCTTTAAGCCCACAAACAGCTATCTTCTAGCAAAGTTAATGACGGATGTGTTCTAGAAACGATTCCTGTAATTCTACCACATTAGTGTAGAAATCAGCTAAGGTCATAGAATGCAAATCAGTGATTTTACCATATAAAATTTATTCTAATTTTCCTCTTGGGAAAAACCTTGCAATTGAAACACATTGGTTTTTGAGCATATTTGAGGCCCATTTTGCACCTGCAAATATACAAACGTTGAAAGTTGAGCAGCAACTAATGGTCATGGTATCTGAGTGACTGTATTATAAAACATATAAAACATGGCATCTGGGTGACTATGTTATAAAAGAAGAAAAGCCATCTGAAATTTACTCTTGGATTCATTGCTATTTTGAGCAAACTTTTTCCTAAAATTTAGACGATAGATAAAATTACCAAAAATAAGATATTGGGGAAGCGGGGTGTATCATTTCAGTGGAAAAAAAGGTGCTTAATTAATATCTGATCTGATATGCTCAGTACAGTCTTGTGTCCTTGGCCGGTATGGACTGATCATTTGATTGAGATTCTTATAGAGGTGGAGGGATCCAATGAAAGAAAAGTGCATCTCAATTATTAATTTTTTCATTTGGTAGGAACTGAGGTGAAAATTTCAACTTTATTTAAATAGTAATAAAAAGTAGGCTAAGATGCTAATTTCAGTCAAATTAGAAATGGTTAAAAATTATAAATTTAAGTATGCAGAATATTGAGGAGTTGTGATGGTTTGCCTGTCTTGCATAGTTTTTAAACTTCTTTGCTGCAAATATACTTTAAAAATTCTAGAAATGCTATTTTCTTTGGAAACAAAAGTGTGGGTATTATATATATTATATATGTATAGATATGTATTATATATGTATAGATTTTTATATATGTATATATGTGTGTATGTATATATGTGTGTGTGTGTATATATATATATATATATATATATATATATGGGGAGAGAGAGAGAGAGAGAGAAATATAAAACATGCCACATATAACTATATGAGCATTTACTATGAACAAGTTCCTTACATGGTTCCTCACAGTAAGTTGTGAGATTAGTAATAGCTTTACTTACAGATGAGAAAACTGAAGCTCAACAAATCTTCGAAACTTGTTTACAGTCATGCAGCTAGTTAATGGCAGATAAAGATTGATTTTTGGCCTATTTGATTTTAATCCCATGCTCCTTTCACTCTGCTGTGCCATTCCTTTTCTGCAATCCTACTATGGAGGGAAGACGAATCTACAAAAGAAATGAATGTAAGGTGATTATTTCCTTTACAAATGAATTCACTCTAGATTTTTTTTCAATGATCAGTGTTTAAAATACCATTTGCTTTTTTTTATAACTAGATTTTTTTCTTTATTTCGAGAAGCAATTCATTTATAAGGATAAATTACAAAACTAAAAGAAAAAAAAGGTTGGAAACACAGGGTACCAGATCCTAAGTATATTTTAAAAGAAACAATTATCAGAATATGTTACATTGACACATTATTCAGACAATGAATACAAAAGAACTGAATTTCCCAAAATTGTTATATTTGGATGTGTATAGGAGTATGACATTGAAGAGATACAGTCACCTTCTATTTAAGATCATTAATCCATATCTGAAAATCAGATATTCAGTGCAAAAGACCTAACCAAGGATATTTAACTGCAATATTGGAAATAACTGCAATATTTCCAGTTCTTTAAATGGGAAAAATTTATAGTGCAATATACTTTACTAAAAACCCTCAACCAATTTCCTAAAATAAAACTACTACACAGTAAGACTATCATATTATGATATAAACTGTTTAAAACATTGATTCCTAATCACCAGAAAAATTTACATGATTGATAACAAACCACTGCATTTTTAAAAAAAAATTTAATTTATTTAATTTATTTTTTTATACAGCAGGTTCATATTAGTTATCCATTTTATACATATTAGTGTATACATGTCAATCCCAATCTCCCAATTCATAACATCCCCCCACCACGTTCCCCCCTTGGTGTCCATATGTTTGTTCTCTACTTCTGTGTCTCTATTTCTGCCCTGCAAACTGGTTCATCTCTACCATTTTTCTAGGTTCCGCATATATGCGTTAATATACGATATCTGTTTTTCTCTTTCCTACTTACTTCACTCTGTATGACAGTCTCTAGATCCATCCACCTCTCTATATATGACACAGTTTTGTTCCTTTTTATGGCTGAGTAATATTCCATTGTGTATATATATATATATATATATATATATATATATATA
>NW_020838004.1:5024439-5170146 GCF_003676395.1 Aethalodelphis obliquidens | reverse complement strand
TACACCACATCTTCTTTATCCATTCATCTGTTGATGGGCATTTAGGTGACTTCCATGACCTGGCTATTGTAAATAGTGCTGCAATGAACATCGGGGTGCATGTGTCTTTTTGAATTATGGTTTTCTGGGGTATATGCCCAGTAGTGGGATTACTGGGTCATATGGTAATTCTAGTTTTTTTTTTCTTTTTCTTTTGTGGTATGCGGGCCTCTCACTGTTGTGGCCTCTCCTGTTGCGGAGCACAGGCTCCAGATGCACAGGCTCAGCAGCCATGGCTCACAGGCCCAGCCGCTCTGCAGAATGTGGATTCCTCCCGGACCAGGGCACGAACCTGTGTCTCCTGCATCGGCAGGCCACTGCGCCACCAGGAAAGCCCTATTTTTAATTTTTTAAGGAACCTCCGTACCTTCTCCATAGTGGCTGTATCAATTTACATTCCCACCAACAGTGCAAGAGGGTTCCCTTTTCTCCATACCCTCTCCAGCATTTGTTGTTTGTAGATTTTCTGATGATGCCCATTCTAACTGGTGTGAGGTGATACCTCATTGTAGTTTTGATTTGCATTTCTCTAATAATTAGTAATATTGGGCAGCTTTTCATGTCCTTCTTGGCCATCTTTATGTCTCCTTTGGAGAAATGTCTATTTAGGTCTTCTGCTCCTTTTTTTTGATTGAGTAGTGTTTTTTTTTTTAATATTGAGCTGCATGAGCTGTTTACATATTTTGGAGATGAATCCTTTGTCTGTTGATTCATTTGTAAATATTTTCTCCCATTCCAAGGGTTGTCTTTTCGTCTTGTTTATGGTTTCCTTTGCTTTGCAAAAGCTTTTAAGTTTCATTAGGTCCCATTTGTTTATTTTTGTTTTTATTTCCATTACTCTAGGAGGTGGATCAAAAAGGATCTTTCTGTGATTTATGTCAAAGAGTGTTCTTCCTATGTTTTCCTCTAAGAGTTTTATAGTGTCCAGTCTTACATTTAGGTCTCTAATCCATTTTGAGTTTATTTTTGTGTATGGTATTAGGGAGCGTTCTTATTTCATTCTTTTACATGTAGCTGTCCACTTTTCCCAGCACCACTTATTGAAGAGACTGTCTTTTCTCCATTTATATCCTTGCCTCCTTTGTCATAGATTAGTTGACCATAGGTATGTGGGTTTATCTCTGGCCTTTCTATTCTGTTCCACTGATCTATATTTCTGTTTTTGTGCCAGCACCATATTGTCTTGACTACTGTAGCTTTGTAATATAGTCTGAAGTCAGGGAGTCTGATTCCTCCAGCTCCGTTTTTTCCCCTCAAGTTTGCTTTGGCTATTTGGGGTCTTTTGTGTCTCCATACAAATTTTAAGATTTTTTGTTCTAGTTCTGCAGAAAATGCTGTTTGTAATTTGATAGGGATTGCAGTGAATCTGTAGATTGCTTTGAGTAGTACAGTCATTTTCACAATATTGATTCTTCCAATCCAAGAACATGGTATGCCTCTCCATCTGTTTATATAATCTTTAATTTCTTTCATCAGTGTCTTATAGTTTTCTGCATACAGGTCTTTTGTCTCCCTAGGTGTGTTTATTCCTAGGTATTTTATTCTTTTTGTTGCAGTGGTAAATGGGAGTGCTTCCTTAATTTCTCTTTCAGATTTTTCATCCTTAGTGTATAGGAATGCAAGAGATTTCTGTGCATTAATTTTGTATCCTGCAACTTTACTAAATTCATTCATTAGTTCTAGTAGTTTTCTGGTGGCATCCTTAGGATTCTCTAAGTATAGTATCATGTCATCTGCAAACAGTGATAGTTTTACTTCTTCCTTTCCAATTTGTATTTCTTTTATTTATTTTTCTTCTCTCATTGCTGTGGTTAAGACTTCCAAATCTATGTTGACTAACAGTGGTGAGAGTGGACATCCTTGTCTTGCTCCTGATCTTAGAGGAAATGCTTTCAGTTTTTTACCATTGAGAATGATGTTGGCTGTGGGATTGTTATAAATGGCCTTTATTATGTTGAGGTAGGTTCCCCTCTATTCCCACCTTCTTTAGAGTTTTTGTCATAAATGTGTGTTGAATTTTGTTAAAAGATTTTTCTGCATCTATTGAGTTGATCATATGTTTTTTATTCTTCAGTTTGTTAATATGGTATATCTCGTTCATTGATTTGCATATATTGAAGAATTCTTGCATCCCTGGGATAAATCCCACTATATCATGTTGTGTGATCGTTTTAATATGTTGTTGAATTCTGTTTGCTAGTATTATGTTGAGGATTTTTGCATCTATATTCATAAGTGGTATTGGTCTGTAATTTTTTTTTTGTAGTATCTTTGTCTGGTTTTGGTATCAGGTTGATGGTGGTCTCATAGAATGAGTTTGGGAATGTTCCTTCCTCTGCAGTTTTTTGGAAGAGTTTGAGAAGGATGGGTGTTTGCTCTTCTCTATATGTTTGATAGAATTCACCTGTGTATCCATCTGGTCCTGGAGTTTTGTTTGTTGGAAGATTTTTAACCACAGTTTCAATTTCATTACTTGTGATTAGTCTGTTCATATTTTCTATTTCTTCCTGGTTCAGTCTTTGAAGGCTATACCTTTCTAAGCATTTTTCCATTTCTTCCTGGTTGTCCATTTTATTGGCACAGAGTTGCTTGTAGTAGTCTCTTAGGATGCCTTGTATTTCTGTGGTGTCTCTTGTAACTCCTCTTTTTTCATATTTAATTTTATTGACTTGAGTCTTCTCCTTCTTTTTCTTGATGAGTGTGGCTAATGGTTTATCAATTTTGTTTATCTTTTCAAAGAACCAGATTTTAGTTTTATTGATCTTTGCTATTGTTTTCTTTGTTTCTATTTCATTTATTTCTGCTCTGATCTTTTTGACTTCTTTACTTCTACTAACCTTGGGTTTTGTTTGTTTTTCTTTCTCTAGTTCCTTTAGGTGTAAGGTTAGTTTGTTTATTTGAAGTTTTTCTTGTTTCTTGTGGTGGGCTTGTATTGCTATAAACTTCCCTCTTATAACTTCTTTTGCTGCATCCCATAGGTTTTGGATCATCGTGTTTTTGTTTTAATTTGTCTCTAGGTATTTTTTCATTTCCTCTTTGATTTCTTCAGTGATGTCTTTGTTATTTAGTAATGTATTGTTTAGCCTCATGTGTTTGTGTTTTTTCCCCTGTAATTGTTTTCTAATCTCATAGTGTTGTGGTCAAAAAAGATGTTTGATATGATTTCAGTTTTCTTCAATTTACTGAGACTTGATTTGTGACCCAAGATGTGATCTATCCTGGAGAATGTTCCATGTGCACTTGAGAAGAAAGTGTAATCTGATGTTTCTGGATGGAATGTCCTATAAATATCTATTAATTCTATCTGGTCTATTGTGTCACTTAAACCTTGAGTTTCCTTACTAATTTTCTGCTTGGATGATCTGTCCATTGGTGTAAGTGAGGTGTTAAAATCCCCCACTATTACTGTGTTACTGTTGATTTCCTCTTTTATAGCTGTTAGCAGTTATCTTATGTATTGAGGTGCTCCTATGTTGAATGCATATATATTTATAATTGTTATATCTTCTTCTTGGATTGATCCCTTGATCATTATGTAGCATCCTTCCTTGTCTCTTATAATAGTCTTTATTTTAAAGTCTATTTTCTCTGATATGAGAATTGCTACTCTAGCTTTCTTTTGATTTCCATTTGCATGGAATATCTTTTTCTATCCGCTTACTTTCAGTCTGTATGTGTCCCTAGATCTGAAGTGGGTGTCTTGTAGACAGCATATATATGGGTCTTGTTTTTGTATCCATTCAGCAAGCCTGTGTGTTTTGGTTGGAGCATTTAATCCATTCACGTTTAAGGTAATTATTGATATGTATGTTCCTATTACCATTTACTTAATTGTTATGGGTTTGTTTTTGTAGGTGCTTTTCTTCTCTTGTGTTTCCCACTTAGAGAAGTTCCTTTAGCATTTGTTGTAGAGCTGGTTTGGTGGTGCTGAATTCTCTTAGCTTTTGCTTGTCTGTAAAGTTTTTGATTTCTCAGTTGAATCTGAATGAGATCCTTGCTGGGTAGAGTAATATTTGTTGTAGGTTCTTCCCTTTCATCACTTTAAATATATCATGCCACTGCCTTCTGGCTTGTAGAGTTTCTGCTGAGAAATCAGCTGTTAACCTTATGGGAGTTCCCTTGTATGTTATTTGTCATTTTTCCCTTGCTGCTTTCAAAAATTTTTCTTTGTCTTTAATTTTTGCCAGTTTGATTACTATGTGTCTTGGAGTGTTCCTCCTTGGGTTTATCCTGTATTGGACTCTCTGCGCTTCTTGGGGTTGATTAGCTATTTCCTTTCCCATGTTAGGGAAGTTTTTGTCTATAATCTCTTCAAATATTTTCTCGGGTCCTTCTCTCTCTCTTCTCCTTCTGGGACCCCTGTATGCGAATGTTTTTGCATTTAATGTTGTCCCAGAAGTCTCTTAGGCTGTCTTCATTTCTTTTCATTCTTTTTTCTTTATTCTGTTCCGTGGCTGTGAATTTTGCCATTCTGTCTTCCAGGTCACTTATCCGTTCTTCTGCCTCAGTTATTCTGCTTGAATCCTTCTAGTGTATTTTTCATTTCAGTTATTGTATTGTTCATCTCTGTTTGTTTGTTCTTTAATTCTTCTACGTGTTTGTTCTTTTATTCTTCTTGGTCTCTCTTAAAAATTTCTTGCATCTTCTCGATCTTTGCTTCCATTCTTTTTCCAAGGCCCTGGATCATCTTCACTATCATTATTCTGAATTATTTTTCTGGAAGGTTTCCTATCTCCACTTCATTTAGGTGTTTTTCTAGGGTTTTATCTTGTTACTTCATCTGGTACCTAGCACTCTGCCTTTTCATCTTGTCTATTTTTCTGTGAATGTGGTTTTTGCTCCACAGGCTGCAGGATTGTAGTTCTTATTTATTCTGCTGTCTGCCCCCTGGTGCATGAGGCTATCTACACCATTTGCTTTTACATGAAATTCAGTGCAAAGGGTTTTCAGGAATGTAAGTATTACATATTATGAGACATGTCCTTTAAAATGAATGTAGTAGATATGTTCTGGGTTTTAAAAAAAACTTTGTTGCCATATTCCATGTTTTATTTCCTGACATCTTGACTAATATCATGGGTAGAGTCCTTTTCAGAGAATAGAAGTGACACTGAAATAAGCCCATATATGTGAGGCATCAGGATTGTCATAAGCAGCAATGGTTTATTAAGTCCCTACAGTGTGTCAGATAGTGTTCAGGCAAGGGCAGACAAATGTACAAAACAACTTTTCTACCATCAAGTCCCTTGAAGTAGTATGGTTCCAAGGTAATAATGAGAGATTTCTATAGATATAGAGTGATAGAGTCACATATTTCTAGTGATGTATTATACACCATGTTTCCCAAGCCACACTAAGAGGTAAAAATAAGAGGATCAGAATAACAGTACAAGTATATTATTTCTTTGGCTCTGCCTCATTCACTCGACTCCTTTGAAACTGTTACTGATTACTTTTGAGTCATTCTTAGAGAGTGTTTCTCCATAGCAGACAGGCTCAAGCCCAATCATTTTACTTTTATCCATCCACAGTTTTGCTGCCTAGGGTAAGGTCTGCTGCCAATATCCCAGGGCCAAAGAGCAGATGCCACTGCCAAGGGTTCTTGCCTTGGCTCCCTCCTACCTCCTGCCCCCCACTTTTTTTCAGTACTGAAGCTATTTCATTGTGCCAAAGCCACTGATGGGGAGAGCTTTGGTGCAGAAATCTCATGCTGTTTTCTCCACTGGTCTGTGGAGAATCCCTCTCTCCCTCTTCTGTGTCACATTCCTAGTATGTGTGTAACTCATGTCCTCAGGCTTCTCCTCTGTGGGTAGAAATAAAGCTACATTAGCATAATGTCCAGAATGTGTTCGCTCCTTTGCCCTCATTTATTAAACTGCAGTAACTTACTAGTCCCCACCTGTGCCTGAGTCTCTTAAGTGTGGGAATCCGAGAACATCTCTGTACACACAGAAACAAGTCTGCTCAGATGTTTCTACCCACTGAATCCTCTCTAGACTTGATTTTCTATACTCCAGTCTCTTCCCTCCATGCAAAGAACGCTTAAAAATGGAGCCTTGGGAATCATGAGCCCCAGACACACGATCTTGGATTCTGATGCAGCACCATGTCCTTGTAATAAAAATGTCCATCTTTTGCTTAAGCAGGATTAAGTTAGTGTCTTTTACTTTAAACAAAAAGAATCTCAATTGAAACAAGTGTGGAAGGAAGGTGTGGTCTGTTTGTCTCTGAACATGGTTACTTTTTCTGTTCTGAATCCTTCCAGTTCTTCAGAATTCCCAAAATTATTCCCAAACTGTCCATTACTAGTTATATCCTACAAGGTAAGCCTCTCTCAGATTAATTAATGTTGAGGGCTTCACTCATTTTTCTGTTGTGATTTGTTGTCAGTATCCATGAACATAACAGATTGTTGGGTAATTTCATTTTCCTCTGATGTTACAAAGTTTAACATTCTCAACCTCATTAATATATTTATGTTTTGCAAACAGTTAAATTGGAAAATGTTCTTTTGATAAAAAACTCTCAGTGCAGCAGTATTGAAATTTGTATAAACTTATGAAGGTATTGTAAAGTCTTGGCTATAAGCTGGGAGAACTGTAATTTGGTCTTGGGTCCATCATTTATTTGCTATATGACTTTAATTCAGGCATTTAGTATCCCTGAAATTATTTCATCATCTTTAAAACAGACAGATGACAGATGTTATGAAAAGGACATTGTTGTGAAAAGGCAAAGTGTAGTGTATTAATAATAGAAATAGTAAACAAAAGACATTGAGTGTGGTTTCTCAGTTTTTCTGTAGATGTGTAAAACTTTTCCTATTTGAATGTTTTTCATAATACTTTTGGAAGTATTAAAAGAAAAATATTTCAAATAGAATTCAAGCTAAAATTAGTAGAGAAATAATGATGATGTATTTGAAAGAATAAATATTTTTGGCAGTACACAATATATATTTATGAATTCATTAGAATGAGATAAAAATATGTATTTCTGTCAGAATCTTTTTGTAGTCTTTTTAGTGTTTGATACAAGTGATATCTTTTCTCTAGATGTATTATAATGAACCTACCTAAACAGTTGCTAACTCAGTCAGATTTTAAGATGGGGAAAAGGGAGGCAGGGATAAAGTTTAATCCTGTGTTTGCTTCAGGACTGATGAAGATATAAATGTACCCACTTCTTCAGTAGGTGCTGGACATCATCCCCTGAGTTAGATTAAAAATTAATATTAGCCAGGCAATGGATTTGGACTACTGATGATTGTTCACCCAAGAATATCTTCTTATTTGAAGTTCTAACTATTGCTTTCTCCTTTCACTCCCTAACAACACCCTTTTCAGCATTATTTTACACACAGCTATTGTATGTTTCTTGAGGTTCAGTTTCAGCATCCTTGGAATTACTAACACAATACAACATCACATATCCATAATGATTGTGACTAAATTATCTAATACATAAAAAAATTACTAAAAATGTGTGCTCTTATACCATTAATATAATTTAACATGGGTTTGTTTCTATCAAGTCAATTAATTTAAATAGAATATACTACTAAACATATTGTACTGTAGCTGCTGGCCTTTATTTTTATTCAATAGAAACACATGAATTCTTTTAATTATCAAAAATTCTGAATTAGTGGCATATAAATTAATGATATAACTTCTCCTAGATTTTAAGTGCAATTGTATTTCTAGTTTTTTCTCTTTCACTGTAACATATTCCCTACTTCTAGAAATAAATTGGATGAAGCTTCCTTTCACCCTCTGCAAGATAAATTGTTTCCTTGTGTGAAAGCAAAGCAACTAGAAAAATAATTTTTTCCATTTTGGGCAGCTCTGTTGAGTTATAGTGTCATTGCACAGCAGGCTTTTATAGATAAGGCAGTCAGGTGTGGAGGAACAAGCGTTCTCAAGGAGAAAGAGGCATATTTGGGGAGAAAGGGGAAACTAATCCTAGCAAGCCTGTGGTTTGTGATCTATGTGAGAGAAGGGAAGACAGCAAGTTGGGACAGAACATGGTCTGGACTAAGGGAGCAGACTGGTGTGAGGTTTTAGCTGAGTCCCCGAAAGTAGACATTAAGTGTGCCTGGCTGCATTTACAATCACATTTAATCTTCATACCAACTCTGAAAGATAGGTATTATTACCTAAACTTTGTTGGTGAAGCAATTGTAGCTCAGGGAATTGACATGACTGGTAAGGGACAGGATGAGGAATTTGATTCCAGGTCTTCTGATTCTAATGGATCCATTCATGTCCTGCCTACCCCCACCTTCCATAGAGTCTTCTTTGTCATCAACAGAAAGTGCTTGATGGCTGGGCTTAAAGTCAGCCTGTGGTTGTGGGGCCAGAGTATGATGCTTCCCCCTTTGGGATCAGTCTCAGGACATCTTTACAGAACTATAGTCATTAGACTTTATAAAATCTTCACAGCATAGTCTCGCTCTCTCTCTCTCTCTACTTGAGTATTTGCTGAATGTCATTGCCTCAGATTAAACCATAAGTTCCTGAGGGCGTGGAGCAGGTTTGTTTTGCTCACAGCTTTATAGGCAGTGCAGCCCAGTACAATGCAGAAACATAGCAACATTTGGATAAATTTAAAATTATCTAATTATGGGTAATTTTAAAATAAACTTTCTTTTTAGAACAGTTTCAGATGGACAGAATTATTGTGAAAGTGGTACAGCCTTCCCAAATACCCCACATTCAGTTTCCCCTATTATTAATGTCTTACATTAGTGTGGAATATTTGTTACAATCAGTGAACCAATATTGGTACCTTATTATTAACTAAACTCCATAATGTATTCAGATATCCTGTGAATTCTTTAGTTTTTTATCTAATGTAATTTTTCATTTCCAGAATTCCATCTAGGATACAACATTACACTTAGTAGTCATGTCTCTTTTTGGCTGTGAAAATTTCTGACATCCTTGTTTTGAGGACCTGACAGTTTTGTGGAGCACTAGCCATATATTTTGTTGAATGTCCCTCAGTTGGGATTTGTCTGATTTTTTTTTCTCATGATTAGACTGGGTAATGTGTTTTGGGGAGGATGACCACAGAGGTAGAGTGTCATTCTCACTACATCATATCAAGAGTACATACTATCAATATGACTTATCACTGTTGATCACCTGGCTTGAGGTAGTGTTTGTCAGATTTCTCCACTCTAAAGTTACTCTTTTTTCCTTCCCTTCCATTGTACTCTTTGGAAGAAAGTCACTGTGTGCAGCCCACACTTAAGTAGTGGGGATTATGCTCCATCTTATTTAAGGTGGAGTATCTACATAAATTATGTGGAATTTTTCTGCACAGGGAATTTGTTTCTTCTTCTCCATTTATTTATTTATTCAATCATTTACATCAGAGTGAATTTGTGGATACTTACTTCATGCTTTGGGTTAGAATCCAATGCTACATCATTTTGTTTTCTATAATTATTTCAAATTTTGCCATTGGGAACTCTTCAGTAGGCTACCCCCCATCAGTGCAGGGTTTTGTTTTGGTTTGAGCACTTTCTTATTTTCTGGCACTACAAGATGCTTCAAGATCATTTTGTATATTTTATGTCCAAATCCTAGAATCGGCTATTTCTCCAAGGAGTTCTAGTTCCTTTTATTGGAGAATGGTATTAGAAACTAAGATCTTGGCACTAAATATGCTCATTGCTACCAGTGTGTCATTGCTTCTAAGTCCTTTCAGATGACAAAGCAAGGAGATATATATGTGTATTCTTACCACTATTTATACACATATCTATAAACACTTCTATATGCAACCATCTGTATCTATATTAAGCTAAACATCAGTTTATACTGATGCCTCCAACTCTAACTCGTTACTGCATGGATCATTGTAGACTCTTCCCATTGCTTATCTGTAATCTCCCATTCCAATAGTGAGAAACCTGGTTTCCACCATCTACTATCCATTTACTTACTGGTTCAATTCGAATATCCATTAGTGGTTTTAGAATTGTTAACCCATAATTCATGAGAAACAACTTTATCAACTAGAGAACATGTAGAGTTCCTTTTGCCTTTAGACTGACAGACTCCACTGATTTCCAAAGTTATTTGGGTCAGCACCCTAATTCCCTACCCCATTCATTGAGATTGTTTCATACATCTGTAATATATTTGTATTCCTTTGTCACATTCTGAATTCAATCCTGAGATCCTCTGACCTCCAAAATGATTTTTTAAATATTTGCATACATTAAGGTTTCACTTTGTGTTGCAATGTTCTGTGGGTTTTGACAAATGTGTAGTGTCATGTATCCACTATTACAGTATCATACAGAATAGTTTCATCACCCTAAAAATCTCCTGCACTTCACCTATTCAACCTTACCTACTCACCTCCCACCTGTACATCTGGCAACCACTGATCTGTTTACCATCTCCATATTTTTGCCTTTTCTAGAATGTCACATAACTGGAAGTACACAGTAATTTTTTTTAACCACTAAATGATATTTCATTGTGTGAATGTAGCAAAGTTTGTTTACCCATTGGTCTACTGAAGGGTATTTTGCTTGCTTCCAGTTTTTGGCAGTTATGAATAGAACTGCTATAAACATTTGTGTGCAGGATTTTGTGTGAACATATATTTTCAAATCAGTTGGGTAAACACCTACGAGCACAACTGCTGGTAAGACTATTAGTTTTATAAACAACTGTCTTCCAAAGTGGATGTACCATTTTGCATTCTCAGCAGCAATGAATGAGAGTACCTATTGCTTCATGTACTTGTCTGCACTTAATATTGTCAGTATGTTGGATTTTAGCCATTTAAATAGGTGTGTAGTAGTATCTCTTTGCTGTTAAATTGATGAATTTTTCACAGGAAAGGGTACCATTCACTCATGTTTCCTGTACATGTACAATTTACAGATTATCTTCTGGATCAAACCCTTGTTTTACAACTCAGCAAATTGAGGACCAGTTACTTTGCAAAGTCCCAGTGGCATTTGGTAGAACAGAAATCACAACAAGGCCATTAGTGGGACCATTTTCAAAAAACAAAACAAAACAAAACAAAAAAAACCCCAAAAGACACCATTGCTCTTTTACAATAACATATCTAGGTTTGTTGTGTAGAATTTGGAGAAGTCACAATGGCAAGAGATGTTTTTAAGGAAATTATGAGACTTCAGAAACAGAGACAGGAACTGTGAGCATGAGCAGATCCCTGGTGCCAGGCATTATGGGAGCTCAGATGATATGGGGCCATTTTCTGAGGCTGAGGTGGAAAGTCATTGAATATCTAATCCTTTTAGCTTGTACTAAGAACAATTCTACTTCCTGACTCTGAGACTGCATCTTTTTAAAAACCTACAAGGATTAGAGCAAATCTATGGGACACTGGGAGGGGAAATATATACTGCCATCCCTTATATTTGCTGTTTGTAAAACAAAAAAGATGGAATAAGAACATATGCTGCTTACCTAGAATTTTTGTCTGGATATGAGAATCTTTTTTTTTTTTTTTTTCCGGTACGCGGGCCTCTCACTGTTGTGGCCTCTCCCGTTGCGGAGCACAGGCTCCGGACGCGCAGGCTCAGCAGCCATGGCTCACGGGCCCAGCCGCTCTGCGGCATGTGGGATCTTCCCGGACCACGGCACGAACCCGTGTCCCCTGCATCGGCAGGCGGACTCTCAACCACTGCGCCACCAGGGAAGCCCTGGATATGAGAATCTTGAATGCAAAATTCAGTGAAGTTTCATTCCAGTCCAGAAATATTGACACAACAATATTTGAAGAAATTCTTTATCTTAAATTTTATTAAGAAAATAAAAGAATTAATGCATGGTTAGTGAGTCTATATTATGAAATGAAAATTATATGAACTTTACTATACAGTTAATATGAGCAAAATAATAATAATAATATATCACAAACTAAAAATCCTGTTCTGGCAGTAATTCTGGTTCCTTCATCCCAAGGAACTGGTGAAACCCTCTGCCAGACATGACCAAGGAAAACATTTCTGTCTTAGTTCATTATCCAGGGCTCACCTTGCTATTCTGCTGTGCCTCATACTCATATCCCAGACTCTATGTGCAGATAGATTACTTTCGTCATGGGTTTTACATCTAATTGCATAGAATTTTCTGTATTTCTATTTGCAATTGCCCCAAGTTCAGATGCAGTGTTTGGAGTGCAAAGGTGTTTATTATCTCTAGGCATCTTTCTCATGTATTTGTTTAGCTACAATCAAACCTCTGCAAGATACTGGATTCAGCTTTCCATATTGCTCTGCACATGCATGCTCTGATCTGTACTGTTGTGATGACAAAGGTATGGATTTTTGCTTTGTAGAAGGAAAGAGAGCTGCTGCTCAAGTAAGGATGACCTGAAATGTTCCCCAAAGGCAGAGAATTTGTGGATTCTTTAGAGTGACCAATTGGACATTAGTAATTTCCTGGTGTGGCAGTTGGAAAGGGGGTTCCCAGTGTCATTTCTCTCTACCCAGAACGGGCTGGGGGGTGGCTCTGTGTGCCAGCCTCCTCTTAAGGGTGACACTTCTTAGAGGCAAAGTATGCCAACTGTGTTGAATCACTTTGGGATCTGTAATTTCTGTGTACTTGTCTGACCTGAAGACGTGAGATGGATCTCAGAAGCTTGGCCACAAGACTTTCTGATTGTATTCTCTTCTCTTTCAACAGATGGAGGATTGGAGTAGTAGGAGCCTCAAGAGTCTCACCTCTAAAAACCTCACTCTGCTTCAAGATTCTCAGGTCCTTTCTCTTCAGCTTCCTTTTCTCTTTTATTTCCCTAGAGATCTTCAGACCCAGGCAATTTAGGGTCACATTGATACCGCCACACACCAGCAGTGGTGTGAGAGCTGAAGTAGGGTTGGTAGAGAGTGCCAAGAGGAAAGTTCCTGAAGGAGGATGAAGTGCTTACTTATAAGGTGTGGTTTCAGAGGCTCTAATAACCTTTTTGACTCCTTTGCTCAAGCATTTCCCTTTCTGATTCTGCCAGAGTTCTCGGAATTTTCCCAAATCATCTAATCCCCTGGGTTTGGGTGCTAGAGTCTTTCGTAAAGTACAGGTGCTATGTAGGTGCAGGAACCATGAAAAATTTAACTCGGTTTAACTTATCAGTTAAGGCATAGTAATTTAGTAAGGGAACAGGATATTCCCGAGGGAGGAGGATGTGAGACAGGTGAGATTTGATATGGGAAGAGCAGTGATTCTCAACTTAGGTGGTTTTGGATTCCTTAGAGAGTATTTCAAGCTCTATAGACCTTCTCCCCAGAAAAAAGTATATACAATGGAAGTGACTTTTGCAGCTGAGCATGTTCAAAAGTCCAAACTAGAGACAAAATTTTGCTTGAAAAGCCCTGAACTAATCTATGACGTATGGTGTAAATGGTTTTGAGGTATTTTGCTTTTCAGTAATTCTTAGGCATATTGAAATTTGCTCACCATTGATCTAGACTAAGGTTGGAATAAAAAGACTACACATATTCTGATATCTGACCCGTCACAACATTCTGCCTCTGAAGTACCTATTAACTCTCTGGAGGAGAATAGGAGATAAGTGTCAATTCTAAAGTTTGCCTGCAGGGTATATTCCATTTTGGTTTTTACTATTGAGCCACTATAACCTTAATACATGCTAATGGGTTTGTTGTGGTTGAAGATTAAAAATAATTAGTTGCAAGACTAGGTTCTAAAGCCAGAATAGAAGTTAAATTTGGACAATACGAGGCTTCGCTGCACACACAAAGCTAACTCCTGATTTGGAGCATTTGTTGTTTCAGGTGGTTGAGGGGATGGAAAGCAGAGCAGCTGGGAAGGGAATGGGAACGGAAGGCGGTCAGAACAGGGCAGAGAACAGAGCAAGAGAGCGAGAGAGAGCGAGAGAGAGAGAGAGAGAGAGAGAGAGAGAGAGAGAGAGAGAGAGAAAGAGAGAGAGAGTGAGAGAGTGAGAGAGAGAGAGTGAGAGAGAGGATTGTGTTAAAGCCCCTCTGCTGACCTTCGATTTTTCCTTGGACCAGTCCCAGCTGGAGACTTTTCTCCTTTGTAAAACTCCCTCTGCTCCCTCGTCTCTTTGCTCCTCCCGCCTCTCCTTTCTCTCTCCATGTGCCCAGCATTCTCCCCTGGCCTCTTAGCACTCAGCAAGTGAGGCTCAAAGGAAGTTCCCAGTTGAATAAAGGAAAAGCATCAAGCAGCCTTATCACTACTTCCCTGATTCCTCTGGGTTTTATTGTTATTAATTTTCTTATGCAGTGTTTCTGTGAGACAGCTGTGTTTTCAGCTGGAGAAAAGCCTGTGACCTTAAGGACAGAAAAAAAATGCCATTAAGAAAGGGAGTGGAGAATTTTAAAAGTCAGGATTTCTTTAAATAGCATCAACTATAGCCAGTTTCCATCTTTTCTACAAAATCTTGCCTGGCTGAATAGAAGGTAGATGGCCATTCTCTCTGGTCTGACGATTTCCAATTTCTTTTTTGGCACAGAGTCATGAAAAACAAATTTTCATAGTATCTGGTGAGACCATTCATTTATTCACTCTTTAGGCAAGTCTATAAATCTGTTAGTTGGGAAGTTAATAAGTGATTTAGGAGCTCTGGCCATTGCAAAATCTATAATCTCTCTATTGATATGTAAAGACACAGCTCTACTTTTGACCCTATTTCCTCATTTGGTAGGAAATAAAAAGGAGCCCATATGATTTAATTTATTGTTTGTTTATTGTCCAGATTAAATGAGATAATGCAGTATGTGAAATGTCGATCATAACTTAGCTCCTGCAAACAGCTTGGTACATGTTAGTTTCAACTTCCTTTTCTGGACGAATATTCCCACACTCCACAAGTTTCTATTCCCATCAGAACCTAGAGCCCATTACTTAGAACCCTGATAGGTGGCAGGAAACAATAGGACATGTGTATTCATGCTAAAGCCATTTCTAATGTTACACACAGAAGGGTGGCCATGACTGGCTTTGATATGTCCATTACAATAGATTTCTACACCTTTAAGTTATGTTTCTCAAGTTAAAACTCTACTGGTTTTATGGAGATATATCCCCACCTGATCAAGATAGAAAACTTGTGAGATCCTTTGCCATATATGCAATCTGCAAACTAAAGGATTTTGTAGTCAAATAGCTGGATTTTAAAATTTCTTGCTCAAATGTAGTTATGCTGACATGCAAGTTCTATGGGGACAAAGTTTTTGTCTCTTCTTTTCATTGTAGAAACCCAATCACTCAGCACAGTGCCTGACACATAGAATGAACTCGAAAATATTTGCTGTATAAATGAATGAATGAATGATCTTGCCCAAGCAGCCTAATGAAAGAGCCAATCCAGCTTCTGCCTCTCTGGCATATCTGAGAATATCTGAAGATATTCTCAGGAGTGCCGAGAAAAAACGTTTTTGAGTGCCTACTATGTGTCTGGCATTGTGTTAGGTCCTTGGGATTTTATGGTTAATAGGCAGTCGTGCCCCTTGTCATAAAATGAGCATATAGCTTAGCAGAGAAGAGTTATTGTATTAAAAAGTGAATACTAGAGGGCTGGTTTTTGTGAAGAAGAAGGTACAGAGTGTTCTGGGAGCACTGCAGGGGGTCACGGTATGTGAACAAAGGCAAAGTTTATAAAGCAAGTGTTAGAGAACATGAAAATATCTTGAAAACTAAAAAAAGCATTTCGAATGAAAGGTACTATTATCCAAGTCCTTGTGATTAACTAGCTGTCTCTTTCCTGGTGTTCTGTCTTTCTCTTGGGATACAGAGGGAGGAGCATAGTTGTTCCGATGTGTATATGACCCTGAGACACAACTAAAGAACCAAGCCTGAATAGGACCCCAAGCCACTTGTTCTAAAATTCTTCTTTTGAAGAAACATCTCTCTCTCTTTCAGGATGCCAGCCATCACACTGGCCTTCCAGCATTAGCATCTTTTTCAGCCATCTGCAACGTTTGCCTCCTCCACACATGGGCTTCATCACGGCACACAGACACACACCTTTGCCCAAACTTCAGTACCAGGCTTTACTATGACAGATTATGCAAAATCTCCTTGAAAACATCTTAAAGCTTCATAGTCCATGCTTCTTTTCCCAAGAGCACTGCACAACTACTTTCTTTGCAGTATATTTATCACTTTTCAGCTCCTGTGAACACAAGGGAAAATACAGGAGAAAGACGTTATTGTTTGTAGATGTTTTTGTTTTCTGGTTGTCATTGTTTTCCTTTAGAGTCAGAGGATGGAAGAAAGCCTGAGATGTCATTTGGTTTCATTTCCTATTAAGCAATCACATAGACCCACTTTTAAATGAAACCTCTCATTTTCAAGTCATTTAGAGAGGATGAAATTCTGTAGTTTCCTTTGGTATATTATTCCAGATTAAATAAACTTGTTTTAAAAAATGCCTTTTGTGATCAGCTCGGTGCTTTGTGTCCACCTAGAGGGGTGGGATAGGGAGGGTGGGAGGGAGACTCAAGAGGGAGGAGATATGGGGATATATGTATATATATAGCTGATTCACTTTGTTATACAGCAGAAACTAACACACCATTGTAAAGCAATTATACTCCAATAAAGATGTTAAAAAAAATGCCTTTTACATTTAGCTCAAGTATCTCCTATTGACTCCGAGGATAAGTGTTAAGTTTCAGTGGTAGCATAGCTTATGATGTAGTTAAGAGCTAAGGTCTTGGAATAAGGCAGATCTTGGCTTAAATATGACCTTTACTTCAGATGAATTGTGTGATTTGAGACAATTACATGACCATTTTGTATCCTGGTTTTCCCGTCTGTAAACTGAAGAAAATAATACTCAGACCAAGAAGATAATGAAAAGAAAGAAAGAAAGAAAGGAAGGAAGAAAGAAGATAATATCTGTGACCCTGACGTTGACCTAGTTTCTCTCACATGATGAATATTTGATAGATAGTGGTTATCATTTTGCTCTGTGTCAAGTATTTAATCATAATATATTTGGAAGTAGGAAGCATGACTTGTTTGGGTTTTCCTGCACAGCCCTTATACAGCACTGTAGATATAATAGATACTCAGGAATTCTACATAAATAATGAACAGAAAAGTAAGATAGTAAGTGTAGGAAACACCTTGCTCTTCTATTAATTAGGTCCATGACAGGACAAATCATTTGCACTTCCTGAATCTTAGTTTCTTCATTTGTAAAATGGTTGCTTTATAAATGACCCTTTGCAGTTGAATATTTATGACAAGTATTTATTCTGATTTATCAGAACTCCAGAGGAGGAAGCTGTTTAGGCAAAATTTCTGAGCCTAAAAATGATTTTTTTTTTATTGCTAATCTGATTTTTAGAAACTCTCATATATCTTATTTAGCTACATTTTAAAACGTCTTTTAGGGGAAGTGTTAGAAACTTCGTCATATTTTATTGATTAGATTTCGGATGAAAGGAGGTGAATGTTGAGTTTCTGTTCCCTTTGCTATTATTTCACGAACAGTGTAGAACCAGTATTTAATACTGGCTACCAAAGTGAAAGTGGAGGTGGGGGAAGGAGGTAAAGGAGCAAACTCTAGAACAATCCACTTTATTTGTTGTTCCGGTGACAAATGGCTTCAGCTTTCTCCCTGGAGTGTTTCCAAATCTGTTTGCTAGACATTCACCTTGACTCTGCCCAATATCCTCAACCTCAGCTAAATGAAACTGCAGTTTATGACAGCATGGAAGCTACAGAAATGCAGCTTGTAAAGCCTGGGCCCAATTCTTTTTAGAGAGACAATGATAAACTCACACATATTCATTTAACTTTATTGATTTCTCAGAATTTTAGGTAGATTGAGGTTAGAGGTTTGTGATGGGGAGGAAGGGGAAAATTCCTCCCCATCACTTCTTAAATACTCTTTTTGGAGTTCCTTTCTATACTTGACTCTTTTCTGGAATGCTGAAGGTTCCAACCTGAATATTAACTACATCACAAAATTCTAAGAAAATGAATTCTTTTGTCAGTTTCACCAGGAACACTTACAGATTCCCAACGAGCATAGTATCCTTCAGTTAAGTGGATAAACCATTAGGTGGAGAAAGGAGCATGTCAGTCTTAGCATAATCTTCTCATCTGATCCACCAAACTGCAAATCTTATGGAGTTACCAGTATATACACCAATGTTGACTGAGATACGTATTAGTAATACATAAATATTAGTGATACATAAATAGAAACAGGTAAATATGACTTTATCCTTAAGTGTGTAGACTTACAGAAGCCTAGTTATGTGGTGGTATTCTACAATGGAATTATGTCATATTTATTTCTTTATTTCAATAAGTGGGTGGCATTCCTTAGATTTTGGGTAGACTAACTTGTAATCTGGGAAGATTATTTGTCCAACTTCACATTAATTGATAACACCAATGAGATTAAAATTTAGGTTAGTTGATAGCATTTCACAGCTTTGTTCCATAAACACTAGATTCATATCTTCATATTCAGCAATTTGAATTTATGCCAATGATATCAACAAAAAGAAATCCAAACTTAAGGAAATTTCCATGTTGAATCAAATAATTGTAAACAAGTTATTTTTTCTTAACTTTCTAAATACTATGCCAGTGATTTCATCGGATATAGAGCAAAGAGTCTTTCCTTTGAGAACTTCCTTTCCCACAAACTGATTAAAAATATACAATCCAGGAAATCCTTTTAGTACAAACTGGGGAAAATTGATATAAATGAAAATAAGGTAAAATGAAAACAGTGGGTAGAATCTGACATATTTGTTTGATAAACTATCATAGATAGTTATGAATGGCACGATGTAATTCAGAGTCCACTAATATTTATTTAATATCATTATCATATATATTATCTTATTTAATGTTTACATTAAACTGGTAAGGTAGCTCTTACTATCCCCCAACACCCTTTTTGAAGACAAGGAAACAGATGCAGGGAGAAGTTAAATAATAAGTACCCAAACAACTATTTAGTATGTGTGGGAACCCAAATTCAATTCTTGTTCCATCTGACTCTAGACCAGTGGTTTCCTCATTTTGCTGATGACTCCCAACCTTTTCTCAGTCAACAAACCTGATGATTCTTGTCCATCAATAGCAGTTTTGCTCTATGGGTTGGGAGGGTAGGAGTTTTCCCTTGAGATCCCATCAGAATCTATGTGTGGGTAGACGTGTGTAGTTTGGAAAGATGCCGGAGATAATTCTACTTCCCTACCACACACCTCGATTGACACTCTCTGCATTGTATCATGCTCTATACCATAATGATTTGATTTTAGTCTATTGACTTTAGAATAGAACCTCTTCCAGACCTCTTGTTTAATAACCCTGTTATTAATTTACCAGGCAATAAGTTTCATGGAATACTTCTGGGCTAACATATTTCCTTCTCCCAGAAGTATATATTGGAATATATGGGGCAAAAAACTCTTAACATACAGCTATATTATGTTTTAATTAGGAAAAACCCCATCAATTCAGAGGTTATTATATGAAGCTGGAAATCTCTGCTTTATCACATCTGTATATTTCTCATCTAGTGAGAGTCTTTGACCTTGCCTATGATGCCTTAATGTAATAGGAATCATTCCATCTAAGCTCACTCTGATGCTCACGGCTCAAATGCTCCCTAACATGCTTCCAGGATTGGGGTTTAATTCCTTTCACTATCCCGCTACCCACAGGGCCCTTTCTTTCTCTAGTCTCCCTTGAGGTTCTCGATCCCAGCCATGCACTGCATCACACACAGTCCCCTCCCTTCCTCTATGGTACTCTGCTATGTTGGCCAAGTCACATCCATACTTAATATTCTGTTGTGTTTTTTTACTGGTTGCCTTGGGCTTTCTTCACACTTTCCTCCAGACATTAATTTTTTTCAATTTATTGGCAAAATAAAGTGGGGAGTTTTGTGGTGTTGAATTGTGCATAGGGACAATACATTAGAGGGTTAGGGCCATGGAGCTCGTTGAATTTAGGTGTCCCGAGCCCTCTGGAAATAATGTCAAGTAGGTTGAATTCTACAGCTTTATCTTCGGTCTTTATGACTCATAATGCCTGCTAAAGAGCATTTCTACTGTCTCTCCATGTTGGTGGTTTCAGTATCAAAACAATATTCTTTCAAAATCTTTGGCCAGTTTGGATTTCACAGAGAGCACAGCCATTTCAGGTTTTACCTGAGGGAAAGGAGCTGTTACTTTTCGTAGAAAAGCTGCTGTCTGTCAGGAGCCCAACCAGGAGAGGATTTTTCACAGCTGGGTTTGATTGTTCTAAAACTCTTCTTGGAGCAGCTGTGAGCTGATGACTGCTTCTAACCTCAGAAATCAAATGAAAGAAGAGAGCCTTATATTTTGCATATTCATCTCTACCTTTTTTATTGCTTACTGTCTACTCTGTCTGGGCTCTAACATCAGGGGACGATGGAGTGACTGAGCCTACAAATGATGTAATTTCAGGAACAGATGTAATTTTCAACCTTTGTCAAGATATCTGAAATCTTACAGTGAGAGAGACATTCTTTTGGGACTCTCTTCAAGAGTTCCATATAAAAGCGTAAATACCATTGAGAGGTATTGTATTTTAAGACTTATACATTTTTGCACTTAAAACACCTTAAGGCAATGTCAGTCTACACCTGAGGGATACTCATTGACAACTAGCCGAAAGCAAAATAACCGGAAAAACAGTGAATCTCACAGTTTGCCAGGAAATGGTGCTAAGACAAACCAAGGACAAAGTTTGTCAAGTTCACACATTTTTGGTCCTCCACCTGTGTCTAATAATCATCCTACTGCAAGAGGTTTTGGCACATCACATTTACAGGACACATATTTATAGGTTATTGTGAAAATTAACAATGGTAAGCATTAGTCTCTAACAGTGGACAGGCTAATGTACAATGTTAAAATGTGGAATATGTTATTTTCCTGCAACCAGTCAAAATATGATCAAAAAATTGAGAGTGTATTCATCTTTCAAGGAGATGACTGATATTTTTGCTTTTGGTAGTTATTCATTTGGATAATTGTGGCCCGTCTCCCTCCCTTGATGAGATCAGAAGGGATTCCCTGGAAGGAGGGAAGCAGAAACAACCTTTACTGAGTAGAGACTATGCTGCTCAACTGGGTCTAAGAGCACATGGGTCATATTACAGGGGGATGCCCCACTGGGTCATCAGCACAGAAGGGGCCAGAAGTAGAAATTGGGAGAGAAGAGTGCAGAGATTCAGAGAAGATGAGAACAGAAAGAGAAGACTGTAATTAACGAACTGCTTGAACGAGTGTTGGATGCTGATAATGGGGCCGAGAGTGAATCTTTACAGATTTGTACCACCCAGTGCTTGATCAGGCTAGATCTGTTCATAGCATCTGGGATAGAATGAATCTATTCTTCTCTACTCTATTTTACTTTAACACACGTGAGCGCACGCGTGTGTGTGTGTGTGTGTGGTGTGTGTTGAGTACTTCCTGTGGGCCAGGCTCTTGCTAGCCCTTGTGAATATAAACACCACCACCACCACTTACTATTAGACACTGCAATAAGTGGTTTATGCATATTGCTCATTTAATTCTCATAAAAATCCCATTAGGTGACTGTTATCTTCTTTTACATATGGGGAGAGCAACTTCAATGGTATTAGGAAATATGTCCAAGGTTACATAGGATACAATGGATAGAGTTAGAAATTGAGCCCAGTTTACTGTCTTTTTCTAAAATTTATGATCTTAGCTACTATGCTTTATAGCAGGCTATATGCATTAACCTGTTTCTAAATATTAATGAAAACAAGGATTTCAAGAATCTCCATAGCATGGCTGGGTAATTAAAATTAAGCCCCTTGACTTACTGGGCTGTGAGGAACCCTTAGAAGCAAAGAAAAATTATTCACTCTTCAGCTTTGCTGATACTTCTTTCCACTTTTGCCTATCCTTACCCCATCCTTTTGTCTGCTGTGTTGTGAAGATAAGAGAGTACAGGGTACATGGTTAACGACTGAATTCGGAGCTCTCTCACAAAGATAAGCTCCTATGAGGAATTACGCAGAGCACAATGAAAGGTGTTCTGAAGAAGAAGTGAGATCAAAAGGAAGGGCCTGTCATGTCCAAGGCCCTGTTCTGGGTGCCGTGTGGTATGAATTAATATCTCACATCACCTCTGCCCTCCAGGAGCTTAAAAACCTGTCAAGATGTTACCCTAAAGCACATGAATACCTAGAGAACCAGGCAAAAATTAAATAATAAAACCTCCAAGAGATGTCACTATGCAGTTTAATTGTTAAATAATTGTTCTTGACCGTGTGTGGTATGAAGACTCATGAAGGCTGGAAAGAAAGCTTGCATGAAATAAAAAAAAAATTCTTCACTAATAATTGAAAGATATGGAGGTTTTGACTCAGTGGTGAGGCTGAGGCAATGGGAATGGAATGGACAAAATCATGAGAAACAATATAAGAGACGGTGAGGAGTCCAGTTTGGTGCAGACTTGGATCAAAGGACTGGTGGCAGATAAGGCCGAGAAAATGGGCTCGTGTAAAGTGGGTCAGACCAAGTGTCTGGGTGCTAAGAAGAAATCTAAAATCCTCCTTCCAAAGCTCCTCCTTTTTCCAAGCTTCAGAGCTGGCCCTTCCTTCCTCTTTCTTTATCCCACAGTCCAAGACATGTATGTCCAATTGATGCTTATAAATATTAGTGTTGGCCCTGAGTTTTCAAAGCCTTGGACATTTGCGATGCGTGGAGCTGACCGAAGAACTTTGTGAGAAGTGTAGTGGGGCAGATACACTAGGTGGTGCTCTCCAACCAAGGCAGGAAGAGCCCACACTGACTAGCCAAAGTCTGACTGAGGCTCTACCCTCCCATAAATCTGAAGTGAGCCGCCGTCCTACTCAGTAAACGAATTACCATTCCTTGCTTAGTGTATCCCTCATCACTTTAGTTTTAACTATTTAGCTCTTTCATGATATTTTGAGGTGTGGGGGGCTGGGAAATTTATTTCTTAAAGACATTATTAAAGCTATTTTGGCAAATGGAATTGAGAGCTGCATTAAGGGCTGTTGATATTCTGCCCAGATGTCGGGTAGATGATGATCTTTTAAACTGAAACAACTTGCTTGCCCATTGAGGGTCTATTTTGTTTCTTTCCTTGTGCTTAATTTTTGCACGTTATTGTTAAGCTTTATGGCAATAAAGAATCAATCATTACAGCCCTTTCTCAGAAGCGTGAAGAAAAGTCTATTTCTGTTTGAGATAAACCTTGGAAATATTTAGAATAGAAAGCTCAATATAAGTGGGGCATGAGGTGTCTTCGCTGGCATGTCGCTATGGGAACATGCACTCTACCACCCGGTCCTTGGCCCAGTGGAAGGAGAGCTGGGATCAGGGCTTGGCATAGAGTAGGGACTTGGGAAACAGTGAATTGAGCACTCACTCTATCCATATTTTATGTTCAAGAAAGTAGGATATCTTATCTTTGTCCACTTTTCTTTTACTTCTTTCCCTGAAGACTACAGCAAAAATTTTGAGGGCTAAGTGAAAACATTAGGGCCACCCAGGGCAGCCTTGTGACATTTTGTTTTTCAGAACCAGCTAATTCTCATTCTTTTACTGTCTTCCCATTCCTCTTGTGTATGCTGTGATGCTCTCTGATACTGATGGTCCCACACTCTTCCATTCCACCTGGCTCTACTGCCCTGTCCTCTCTCTAGATTAAAATGACCCTGTTTCATGCCTGTGATAACTTAATAGCTCAGTTCTTCTAGTACTGCTGTGATTTCAGAAATTTTTAAAGTTCATAATTACACTTCTACTTTTGCAACCACTTGACCCAGTTTTAGATTTGTAAAATATGCTTACTGTATTCGAGACCCCTTGCTAGTTAATCTGAAGAAATGGCCTTAGCAATGCCTGAGTAGAAGCTAAGCGTGTCAATCACCCCTTTCCCTCAACTGCATGTTAACATCATGCTTGCTTTAACGAAGGGAGTGAAAAATTTCAGGCATGTGTCAGGTTGAAGAAGGAGATGGTTTGGGGGTAGGCAGGTCATTAAGTTCTGTCAAATCAGATCCTCTATGAGAAGAGTTATATATCATAACCAAATCACTTGGGACCCTTCTTCTTCAGCCTTGTGCCTTGCCAGTATGTGGTGTGGCATATCCAGATAGGAATCATCCTGCTGGAGCAACGTTCTGGAAGGGTTGTTGCTAATGTTTGCTTACACTAATCACCAGAATCTGATTATGATTGTCCATTGGGCATATCCAGTCCAGGTAATGAGTCATCATGATATTTTCTGGGGAGTTCCACATTGGGTCTTATAATTAAATGAGGATAATTAAACACATACCCAAGAATGTACTAGGTCCAACTTACTAAGCAGTTAACAAGCAAATATACATACACAACATGTACACATGAGACTACCAATCTCATACATTCAAGCAATCACAAGATTTCCCATCTTAACTCATTAGAACTGGTAGAAGGTTTGGTCAGGAATGCCTAAGGGAAATGTCTATGCCCGGTCCATGTATAGGTCTTCACCTCCCCTCCCCATTTTCATCTAATTCTAGGATGTGATTTTGTTATCTGCTATGTGCCATGCTATTCCTTATCCCCATATGTCTGTGCTGGAGTGATTATTTCTTGAATCAGAGCCCTTATACTACTATAGAATTCTGAGGCTCTCTGTCTGCAACTGCTCATAATCTACACTTTGAGTTTCTATCAGCTGTGTTTCTTGAGATCTAATGACTCCTTTTCCAAAGTACTACTGCCTGGGTCTGTGTAATGCTGGAACTTCTTGAGATTTTCCTGTTTTTCCCCAACAACGTACTGTGCTAGTCACCTGGATATGACTTAACTCTCTCCTATGCCCTCACTTTTTTTTTTTTCCCAGCCCTCTTATTTAGTGAAGGAGGTGTGAGTATTTGTGGAAATAACTGGCTTTTAATCGAAAAGAGAACAGCTTCCGAGCCAGCTACGACCTAAAAGTCTTGACTATTATGAAAGTGTCATTAACTTTAGGCTGCTTCCCCCATCAGTTTGGTACATAATGGAGGTCTTTAACCATTTTTTTGTCCATTCAGTTATGAAAACCTAGAAAGGATCTTTTTTTGGTACTTAGGTTCTCATCCTCATCCTTGTCTTGAGGCCAAGACAGCAAGCAGCGCAGCCTGTGGCACACTTTGCTGAATGTCTGCAGTCTTCTTCCACAGGGAAACCAATACAAAGAAAACAGGCCATGTTACTAAAAGCAACAAGCTGTGAATGGTGGGGCAGGTCATAGGAAGGAGGACAGCTTTGGGGTTCCTTCACTCCCACAGAAAAAATGCAACTCCTAAGGCTCTCCTATCCTTTTAAACCTTTCACTACCTTAATGGCTGGTTGCTGGGTGCCCTGGTTGTAGAAACTGGTGAGCTTTCAGTAGCCAAGCTGCACCCAGTTTTCCTGTGTTCTCTCTCTCAAGGCAGTGGCAGAAACCTAAGTGATCAGTACTGTACGGTTTGGAGGTTAAATTCTGGACTGAATTGGGGATCACAGAGACTGAGAAGGATTGAGGACAGGCGATAGACTTTAAGTTTTTTAAAAATTTATTTTATTGAAGTATAGTTGATTTACAATATTGTGTTAATTTCTGCTGTATACCAAAATGATTCAATTATACATATTTTCATATTCTTTTCAATTATGGTTTATCACAGGATACTGAATATAGTTCTCTGTGCTGTACAGTGGGACCCTCTTCTTTATCCATTCTCCATATATAATAGTTTGTAGTTACTAATCCCAGACTCCCACTTCATTCCTCCCCCACCTCCCCTCTACCTGGGCAATCACATGTCTGTTCTCAATGGATAGACTTTAAGTTTTTGTTGAACTGTAACATGCATTTATCATTTGAGCACCATTGTTTAGAAAATGCTACGATTCAAGCTGATGTGAAAGTTGAAAATTGTGTGTGTGCGTGCGTGCGTGTGTGTGTGTGTGTATTCACATGGCTCCTTTCCCAACTTTTAAAGCCTTACCATGACTCACTGTTTTCTTTCCGCCAACAAATAATCATCATTATGGATTGAATTAACTGGAAATGACAGATAGCAATGTTTGATTTTATGATTACTATAAATGAGTAGTACCAGAAAAATGTTGGCTTAATAGATCTGGACTCTTTAGTCTGAGTTCCTTGAAGGTCAGAGGTTCTTCAACATCAGAAGGGTATGGAGCCTGAGTCCTCTAATTGCTTTTCTGTTTGGGAGCAGGACAGACAAAGGAGAATACTTTTAAAAGCCCTCTTATAAAAATGCTTCTCCTGGTTGAATGAGTGACTTAAACATTTGGATTCTTTTTATGGGGAAGTGTTTCTTTATTGGAATGAAGGAAGTTAACATGCTTTGAGAACTGAGGCTGCTTTATGCAGCTCTCAACACAGTAGTAAGAAGGTACTCAGGATGCATTTGTTGATTAAGTGATTGTAAAGTCAACTTTAATCTGCTGCTCGACTCCTCTCTCTATTAATGAAAACAAATGTAATACTGGCACACGAACTGTAATCTGGAAATGGCTTTTAGAAATCCACTCTACTGAATAAATGGTCCATTAAAGCCCATCATTATCAATATTAAGAAGGTACATTAGACTAGATGGAGGTGGGAGCCGAAGGGGGTGGGGAAGTATATTTAACTATTTCAAGATATTGATAGAGAAAAAATTAGCATCTAAATTTTTACCTGCTTTCTATTCTTACTGACAGCCTAAAATATCATATAAAGTCTGAAGATTATTAGCAACTATAAAGGGTTGAGGTTTTACTCCACCTGTAATTTAAAACATGAGTCTGCTACAGTTTCATAGATACTGGCAGAAGACACAAGACTCCTGGGTCAGAGAGAAAAGGCTTTATTACTCGGAGACATGGCAGTAGACAGGGTCTCAGAATTTTCTTGTGGCAATGCCTTGAGTCCTAATTCCCACAGGGTGATGCAAAGAGGTCCAGGTGACACCTGCACATGCAGTGGGTTTCATGACAGAAGTTCAACCCTCAGCTGGGGAACCCAAATCCATTACAATGATCAGTGTGTAGGTCTGCCCTTTGCTCCAGAGGGAAATGCTCTGTCTTCCATGGCTGCTTTTCATACAAGCATCCTTGAAAAGCTACTCCAAAACAAAGGAAGTCAGTGCCTCTGCTCATGAGATGTGCAGAAAAATGAGAGTCCAGTGCAGAAACTGTCTTGAAAAGCGTGGTGTCTATGCCCATTGTGGGCTCTCCATCCCTTTTCCACTGCTATCTTTAGGCCACCATCTTACTCAGAATGTAGTGATTCTCACTGCCTCCAGTTTCTGCTCTCAAACTGGGCTTGGAATTATGCTGGGTATTTTTATTTTCACTGACTCTGAACACTTGAGGTTTCCCAGGGATCTTTGCAATCAAGAAAGAGGACAAATCCGCTAGATCTCTGGCAGGAGGAAGGAACGTTTTCTGGGACCAGTG
Source organism: Aethalodelphis obliquidens (assembly GCF_003676395.1). Taxonomy (NCBI): domain Eukaryota; kingdom Metazoa; phylum Chordata; class Mammalia; order Artiodactyla; family Delphinidae; genus Aethalodelphis; species Aethalodelphis obliquidens. The sequence continues at coordinate 5,142,637 of NW_020838004.1, read as the reverse complement.
CTGACACCTGCTTGGCCTAGGCATGGGGAAGGAGGAGAAAATGAATAGGACAGGAGAAAACACAGTGAGGCGGAGAAGGGACAAATGAAGGATAAGAGAGAAAGAAGGAGGAGGACTAAAGACTCCCCCAACCCCATCCAAATAAAAGGGTTATGATTTTGAGGAATGAGAAATAAAGAGCGTAGAATTATCTGACAGAGATTGATAACCACTGTTTATGACAAGCAGGCTGGTGAGCAGAAACACAAGAGAAAGAGAAGGAGAGGAAAAAGGAGAGAGGGAGGGGGTCTGTTGTATATTTCAAATCTAACTGCATTAGTTAAGCTTTTTCCTCGAGTATTTTTATCTGCCTTTTCCAATAGAATCAGGGACAGTATTTAGCATCTATTTATGAAAAGTAAAGCTGTGAGTCATAGAATGATGACTTAGCCTTACCGACTAAGGCCCCAGAGGAAACTGTGTGGGGAGCAAAGAAATCAAGCTTTCATATATTGAACTTGCTGCGAAAGATAAAGATACTTTTTTAGAAAGTCCCTCTCTTTGGTAGAGTGAAAAATCTAAGGGAAACTTGAAGAAAACATGTTATGTAAGTTAAAGGTGAATGTTTGATGGTTATAACTTACAGAGAAACTTAAATTAATCCAGAGTTCTCTAAAGGTGGGAATGTGGACTCCACCAGCACCAACAGACAGATTTTGAAGGGTGCCTATGTCTGTAAGGTACCATTTTGACTGAGCTTCTTAATCTTCTCAACAGCCATCCATGGCTTTGCCCAGCAGAAGAAACAGCAGAAGAAACACTGGCACAAAGGTTAAATAACTTGCCCATCAGTGGACCAAAAACATGAACCAAGTCACCTGTCTCCAAGCCCAGATTTTGACTCACAGTGTTAAACTGTAATGGAAACTAATAAAATAGAAAAACAAGGGAGAAAACATGTCATTTCTTTCTCTTTCTTTTTGTTTAAAGTTGATCCTCCTCTCTAAGATAGTGGAGAAAATATGGCAGGGAACTGCTCCAGGCAAGGAATAGCAGCAGAGGCAAACAGAGATGTCTGAGTCAAGGGGATGTGCTGGTCCAATGGTCCAGAGACGAGCAGCCAACTCTCGGGACCTTTCATGCAGAAGGGTCTCAGTCTGTAAAAGGCAGAGAAGGAGAGCTTGCCAAAGGACCTGCCCTTAACAACAATGTTTTTGCGTTCTTACATTCTGATATTTTTAGAAAGTAGCTGAACTTCCTCATGAAATACTGTGGTCTTTCTCATCAACCTTAAAGTGGTTCAACCTGCTGGGCTGGAAATTTTTCGAGTTTGAGACCCAGCTTCCTGTGGAAGAGCTGGTCTTGCACAAGCCCTGGAATCCATGGAGAGGAGGAAATAATGGGTACAAAGCATTAATGAAAATAATGATTATTATCATCTAAAGTGTCACCTAAAGCAGCATCCTAAATCCATCTTCATTCCCTAAGGAGATGATGACTTACATTAGTCTTGTCCAGAAAAGAAATTCTAGCCGCTTTTCTTTTTTACCTCCCCACCAGTTTCCCACCTGGTTTTATCTAGCTCAGTGTCCTTCCTCTTCCCTTATTTCCCCCTGTAGAGCATAAATACAATACTACTTTTAATATTACGTAGGTATTGTTCAGTGATTATTATTCTATCCTGTGTGTTCTCTATGTATTGATCCTACCAATATGGGCTGTCATAGAGTGGAAATGTCTCAAGGGCATGGAATCTGTTATTGTGAATTGTGTCTACAAAAGTGACAAACACAATAGGTGTTGAATAACACTTTGTGTTAACTTGAAGACAAAGTTGATGATGATAATGATGACAAACTTCTTCACAGTTTACTAAAAGTAAAGGACGTGGTAAATTTATTCCCAAAAGTCTTTGGAAAAAGAGCCTCAGATACACTCAAAATCATGGAGACTGAGCAAAAATAGGAAGAAGAAGACAAAGAAGAAGAAGAGGAAGAAGAAGAAGAAGGGGAAGAGGAAGGGGAAGAGGAAGAAGGGGAAAAGAAAAGGAAGTATGCTCTAGTCTTGCCCTTTTAAATCTATGGAGAGCATTTCCACTTACACATTCCATCATGAACATGCCTTAACCCAAACTCTCTGTCTTCCCTCTCAAAGCAGCCCTCCTGCTTAGTGTCTCCCTTTCAGATTTATTCTCACAGCTTCCTTAGCTCAAAATCCCTGAGTCATTTATTATTGCTGCCTCTCTCATACACTCATATCCAATCAGTAATCAAGTCCTGTTGTTTCTGCCTTCAAAATAATTTCCATATCTTTCCCTTTCTGTTACCATGGATACCATCGAATCTCTCTTTTTGCTTCATGCCTGGACAACTACAGTAACTTCCTGAGTCTCTTGGCTCCAATCTATCCTGCATGCAGCTGCTGTGGAATAATTTTTTTTGTCATATCACACCGCTGTCCAAAAACCTTCAGAGGCTCCTCACTGTTCTTCCTTAAAATCCAAATTCTTTAAAGTAACTTGCATGGGCTTCCATAATCTGACCAAATTTAAAGGATTCCTGCTCATTTACATGATGACTTTGTGCAAAATGGAGAAGGCACCCCCTGGAGGCACAGAAAGCCTGGTGATATAGGGCTTACAGAGAGAAGCAAGCCTTTGTGTGAACACTGGATGAAGGGTGGTCACATCCTCCAGGAGCATGCCCTCTGCTGTAAGGTACACAGTGACCTTGGAGAGTAGAGCATACGCTGTTTTTCAACCCCCACCCTCTCCAAGGTCCTTGCAGGTCACAACCTCCACAACCATTGACAGAACCGCCCTGCAGTTTACCTGTTCCACCTGATTTCCCTTTGCTCCTGAGCTCAGACAACTTTGCTTTCCTTGAACATGCTGTACTTAGTTTGACCAAAGTGCCCTGACTCATGTTTTTTGCGTTTCCTGAAATATACTTCTGCCTCCTCATAGCTGGATAATTCCTGCTTGCCCTTCAAAATTCACCTTAAATGTTAGTCTTCTGGGAATCGTTTTTTAATTTCACAGTCCGAAAACGTTGACCTCCTAGGTTTCCACAGCAGGATGCATACTCAGTCGTAGTACAGAGGGGTCACAAGTGATGACCCACAGCTCAGATGGGCAAAAGTATACACTTTTTAATTTTGTGGTAACTGACTTTATCTTGCTCGAGGGTTCTAATTTCCGGAATGTCAGAATCTTTAAACTTGCTCAATGCAAAGTAACTCTGTCTCTTTTGGATAATCAGACACTGCAAATGTTCTAACCACCTTCTCAAGGGAGTTGGAATCTGAGTAGGGGAATGTTTGTATGGACTGATGTGTCCAGGAAGAGGTGAATGATTTCTATGTTGTCCTTCTTTGCTTCCTTCTGATCCTCTGTTAAGCTCATCTCATGTGGTATTTGGGAGGCAGCTTCCACGCACATTAAAGCGGCTACCAAGCATCTGACTGTTTGAACTCAGGGTCTGTTCTTCCAAGATGAGCAATGCATGGTGATTGCTCCCAAAGAGCTCAGCCATCACCTCCTGCTGATCAGGTACCACATGGTGCTTCAGCTTCCCAGTGACTCCATCTCATATCCTGCTTGGCCTATCTTTGCCTCTAGCAAGGTTACAGCCAGCATGCATGGTTCACATTCCATGAGGCATCCAGGAGCTTCTGGATTCCTTCCACGTCCTATAAGCACCAAGGGAGAGTCAGGTGTGCCATACCAGGCCCACCTCTACGAACACCTCCTCCACTCTTTGTTGCTTTGCTGCTCCAAGGCCAGCTTGGACAGCCTGGGAAAACAGAGCACTAGCATGGATGCTCTTAATTTCTCCCTCAACATGTCTGCGGTTTTTGTGGCAAACTCTACTGTCACAAAATCCTCCTGTCTCCATGCATATGTAGCCCCTGTTCCAGGGATATACTCTGGGACTCATGATCATCCTCTCTGTCCTCTGACCTCCTTTATATCTCCCTGTGACCTCTGTCCCTCAAGTCAGGCATTCTTTCTTTTCCCTTTCTACTCCTTAGGTGGATGGTAACTTCCCTTAAGTTATAACCCTAAATTTATATTTATCTAGAGCTTATAATACAATTATACATTTAACATTTCCAATTTTGTTCCTGTTACAAAAAGGCAAGCTATTGAACTTTAGAAATACCTTTATTTTTCAACAATCTCTGGCTTATATTACTACAATTTTGCCATGGACTTCAAGATCCTCTCTTACAAATCAAAAAGCTGAACAGTGGCTCTTTCTCTGCATTCTAGTTACAACAAAAAAATCCTCCCAGAGGTAACTATACATCTGGTTTAGTAGAGGACAGTCTCATGCAAGGAAGAGTGAAAGAGGAAACCATCAGTATATTACAGAAATATTATCTACTGCTACACAAACACCTATATTGTACTGTAATCACAAGTTCACTTGTCTGTCTTTTCTTTGCCACTAAAAGTCTACCATGGGGATATGTCTTATTCAGCTTCGCATTCTAATATAAATAAAACAAAAGCAAGGCTTAGGAACATCTCCAAGCCATCCCTGGCTCACTGGGGAAGACAGGGAGGATCTCACAGGAAAATAAAGTATTACAATTTCATACCCCCAAGCAGGGAGTATCACACGTATGGTGGAGAAGATGAATGAGCAATATTCTGGAAGCTTCTGGGTTCCTAAGCAATTGGGTCCTATATTGATTGGTTGGTCAGGTGAGAATTTGCAATCTTGTCAATGGATCTTCATAGGGGAAAAAACTAGATAGACGCTGTGTTGTTTTAGGCTTCCTTGAAGAGAAAAGCACAGTACCCTTATTTTTATGGATCTGGCCAAGATTAGTGCTGGTCCTTATGGGAAATGATGGGGTATTCAAGGACTGAGATACTCAAGTTCAAATAATAAGAATAGTATAACAATGTTCAATTACTGAGCTCATACTATATACCAGGCTCTTTGAGGAGCTTTACATATGGTAACTCATTTATTCCTTACCACAGCACTATGAAGTAGCTTCTGTTATTAACTTCATTTTACAGATAGGGAGATGGGTGTTCAGGGAAGTTCAGTGATTTGTCTAAGGTCATGTAATTAGAAAGCAGCAGAACTAGGATGTGAACCCAGGGAGTGCAACTGAGAATTACACCTGAGACTCTTATTTGTACAATTCAAATGTAACTTTTGTGCCTAAATTCAAACTGTTGTATTACAATCAACGGAATAAGTCTATTTTATATTTCAGGCTTATAGTCGTCAACAAAGATAGAGGAGAATCTGTTGACTGAAAGGAGGAATACTTGTTTCAAGTAGAAGATGTGCAAACAGCATCCAAAAGGAAATTCCCCAAAAGGAAAATTTCCTGGGGAAATTCGCTAACACAGAGTCACAGAAAATTTACTTTCATAAACTGAATGTTTTTCAAACTTTATTTAAAGTAAAACTTTTTTTTTTCCAAATAAAGTCTTACAAGTCTATTAAGCAAGATAAATGAAAGTGAAGCTGCAAAGTTTGCATTATCTCAGTCTTAAATGCTCATCAATCTTCAGCATCCCTCCCAACCCCCCTCCTTTCACCTGCATTGCATCACTGAGGAACAGATGGGGCTCTGTAGAGCATTTGACAAATTCATCCTGCCCCTTCTATGTACCAGGAGTTTTGTTACATTCTGCTATAAAATTTTATAAGAAGTCCACTACTGTATAGCACAGGGAACTCTGCTCAATATTATGTAACAACCTCAATGGGAAAAGAATTTAAAAAAGAATAGATACATGTATATGTATAACTGAATCACTTTGCTGTACACCTGAAACTATCACAACATTGTTAATCAAATATACTCCAACATAAAATAAAAAGTTAAAAAATTTTTATAAGTCCAAGTGTGATTAAAAGAAATGACTACTTTTTAAAATACGTATAGTCAGTCTGAAACTTACTTTTTGGTGAGTTATTTGAACACACACATGTGTTAGAATAGCTATGAGGATAGCTACTTGCTTACTTGACCAGGTGTGCACATCAATTTTGGGGGGGAAAAAGAAAGAAAAAATATTGACTTCATTTTTTATTATGGTTTCATTTTCATATATTCACCATAAACAGATACAGTGACTGAATTTTCTGAAGTAAAATTTGAATTTGGTACATTGTCTGACAATGGGAAAGAGTATTTCAAAATCTAGGCCATTTATACAGCTCATTATATGGTTGGCAGTTTAGTGTAGTAGGGTCAGAAAGATCTGGTTTTGAATCCTGGTTTCATATATTTTGAGCAAATTACTTGACTTCCCTATGCCTCAGTTTCCTCACCTAAAATATAGGATGACTATGGTATTTACATCTCTTAAAAATGTTCTAGGTGCAAATGAAATCACAAAGGTAAAGTGGCATAGTACCCTGCACATAGTAAATGTTAGCTATTATTATTATTACCAGGTTGGCAAAAATAATATTTTTGTGTTGGTATCATTTTTCAAATATGGTCAGCTCTTAATAAACAATGAATAAAGGACAATTCATTCATGTATACATATATATATTAAAATATACTTGTGGTACTGATGAGTACCAGACACTGTGGTGGATACTAGGTATACAATGTCAGTAAGGGTCATCCTCCATCCTCAAGGAGTGTACTTTCTTATGGTGGAGCCAGAGAAGGCTGATGACCACTCTCAGTAGGAGCTGTGGAAAAGGTAGTGCTACCGATTTACACAGGGTGTGATGTTAATGGATAAAATGAAGACACTTAAATGCAAGTGTGGCGTTAGAATAGGTTTTCAAGAGGGTTGGAAGTGACCTAATATTTGAAGAATGAGTTGGAGAATTGTGGACAAAGGAACAACATGTCCAAAAGGAATGGAGATGAGAAACAGTTTGACATATTACTGAATTTGTAGTAATTTAGTATGACCCAAACAGAAGGTACACAGAAAGAGGATGAGTTAGTTGGGGAGTTGAGGTAAGCAGGTACCAGATCTTGCAGGGTGTTGCATGCTAAGAAAAGGAATTTGAGCTTTATCATGAAAAAATGAAGAACTGTTAAAGGAGTGTAATCAAGGGAAACAATATGTTTTGCACTTTAAGAAGATCACTCTGGGGTGGAGAATGACTTGTAGTGGGACAAACTGAAAACAGGGTGACCAGTTAGGATAGGAAAACCATTAGGAAGCTGCTGCTATAAGCAAGTATGAAGTGGTTAGAGTACAAACTAAGAAATGACAGTAGGTATAGAGAAAGGTGTGTTTGGGGCAGATTCAAGAGATATGTAGGAGGTTGACTGTACTAGGATTGGGCAAGTGCTTGGATTGTGGCGGTGTTGATGAGACAGGAAAAAAGTATAGGCAACACCTATTTTATTCTACTTTGGGTGAGATTTATCTAGATGGCAACTGTAAGAAAATGTACAGATTTGGTAAGGAAAGAATGACTGGGCATAATGAATTTGAAGACCTTTGGGGTTTCAAAGGATAGCTGTCCCATAAGCAGTTGGATAAACAGATCTCAAGTTTAAACAAGAGGTACAAGCCAAAAAATATGTGTGGAGTCAATGATACATACATAAGTAAGAGGTGATATTTGCAAGGAGAGTACATACAGTAGAAAAGCTAGCATAATAATAGAGCCCCAGGGGACAATAAATACAAGATTTAATTAGAGACAGTAGATTCTACAAAGGAGATTGGAAAGAAGCAATAAGAGGGAAACCAGGAGAGAACTGGGAGGAAATGGTTTCATAAAAGAAAAAGTAGTCAGGAGCATCAAACACCACAAAGGTCAAGTAAGAGAAAACTTTTGAAATGTGCATTGAAACTGGGAACTAGGGGAAGTGACTGGTATTTGGGGGGAAAGTAGAGTCAGTGGAAAAGCTGAAGTAGACATTGAATGTCAAATCATATGTCTGTAAAGGAAAGAAGAGATGGGATAGGAGCTTATGGAAAGGGGGGCTTGAGGTTAAGAAAGTAATTTTTTGTTTTTTAGCAGCTTAAATCAGTCATTCACTATCTCCCAGATTTGTATATGAGAAGTCTGGCATGACTCAACAGAGTTCTCTGTTTGGGGTCTCCAAAGACTGAAATCAAAGTGTTGGTTAGGCTGGCTCTTATAAGGAGGATCTGGGGAAGAATCCACTTTCAAGTTCTTTCAAGTTCTTGGCAGAATTCAGTTTCTTATGGTTATAGGACTGAGGTTGCTATTTTCTGGCTGAGTCCATCCTCTAGAGGCCACCTGAATTCCTCATTATGTGGTCTCTTCCACCTTTAAAGCCACAGCAAGTTGAATCCTTTTCATGCTTCAAATCTCCTGTTTTACCTGCTAGCTTGAATTTTTTAAAATTCTTAATTGTGACAAATTACACATAATATAAAATTTACCATTGTAACCATTTTTAAGTGTACAATTCAGTAATGTTAAGAATATTCACATTGTGCAACCGATCTCCAGAACCTTTTTGTCTTGCAAAACTGAAACTATATCAATTAAACAGAAACTCTCCATTTCCCCCGTCTCCTCAGCCCCTGGAAACCACCATTCTACTTTCTGTTTCGATGAATTTGACTATTCTAGATATCTCATATAAGTGGAATCATACAGTATTTATGTTTTTGTGACTGGTTTATTTCTCTTAGCATAATGTCCTCAAAGTTTATCCATGTTTTGGCATGTGTCAGAATTTCATGGAGAAGGAAATTTTTAAGAGGGAGAATATGAGAAAAAAAATGGATAGAGCCTGCCATAGGAAAGGAACCGACCCATGTATTAAGATTGGAGAAATCCTGCTTGAATTCCTACCATCTGAGAGCACCTATTTGTTTTTCAAGATCTTTTGTTCTTTCAATCTCCCAGGTAAAAAGCAAACATACCTGGAGATGAGTAAGCCATTAAACATCCAATGATTGATTAGTTGGCAATTGGTTGAAATTTAAGCCCTACAAGGAATGAGAAGATGATAGTGTCCAAAGATCAGACTGGTGGTCAGAAGCCATCCATCCTAAGAATCCTACAAAATTCATCTAGATTGTCTTGGAATGAAAGTTATGGCCATACTGAAGAAGATTTACAATTTCATTTAGTTTGGTTTAGGTGGGTGTTAATTCTGTTTGCTTACATTCAAGAAGACACTGTTGACAAAGGAACAGAGCCCAGAAAGGCCTCAGTGAGTGAAAAATCAGACTGAAACTAGATATTTTCATGGAGAATTATTTTTCAGAGCAAATCAGTTGTACACAGAGAATTGGGAATGACCATGTTGCAAAGGGTTCAGCCCTCAGGGGCTTCATGAAACACTTTATATCTCCAGCTATGACCCCCTCCTCTGACCTCTTGTATACTCAGCTACCTACTTGACATCTCTAATTAGATGACTAAAAGGAATCTCAAAATTAACATGTCCAATACTGCACCCTGGATTTCCCACCTCTCCCCCAAATATATGACTCTCCTACTCTTCCCCAGTTCAGAAAATGTCTTCAGTATTAGTCCAGTTGTTTAGGCAAAATTCTAAAAGATTTTCCCATTTCCTTTGTGAAATCTATCAGCAAATTCTGGCAGTTCTATCCTGAGAGCAGTTTACTTCCTCCCATCTTCATTGGACTACCCAGTTCAAGCATTAGTACTTCTCATCGGAACTACTGCAATTGGCCTAACCGTTCTCTCTGCTCCATTTCTCCCAGTCTTGAATCAGTTCTCCAAACAGCAGCCTCAAAATCCTTTAATGTCTTTTCACAGCACTTGGGGTAAAATTTAAGTTTTCTATCATGGGCTTTGGACCCTGTTAACATTTCTGACCTCATCTACTATTTTCTCTTCTCCTACCACTTCCCAGCTGCACCTGCCTCCTTTCTATTCCTCAGACTCCCAAGTTTTGCTCTCATCTTAAAGTTCTTTCTTCCACCTGGAACTCTCTTCCTTCAAATCATGTGATCACTGTCTCCTTATGATTATTCTGAACTCAGCTCAAATGTTACCTCCTTAGAAAGTCTACCTAAATCTAAAGAAATCTTTCACTCAGTCGCTCTGTGGCACACCACCCTCTTCATAGACCATTTCACTACCTGGAAAGATCATTTTAATCTATATGTGTATCATGAGAGTACAGCCTCCAAGGAGAAAAGATCTAGTCTGTCTAACCACTGTATTCCCAGAACGTAGAACAACGTCTGGTACAAAGTGGGTGTTCAATAAATGTGTGTTGATTAAATAGGTGAATCCTTCGCAGTCCTTTACAAAAATCCTTTGAAAATGCTGGTGGATTAAACAGATGGCAAGCGGGGCACCCTGTTTTCAGAATGGATTTCTGCTCTTGTGAAAGATGAAGCAAGAACATATTATTCAACGAATTAACAATAACAGTTCTGGATTCTTCCGGTTACAGGGTAAGTGTGTTTGAAGGTGAAAACAATGTGGTGTTGATCTCCCTTCCTGGCTTTGCAGAGAACCAGGAAGATGAAATCAGTGATTTCAAAATGAGTCATTGGAAACAGTGGTTTTCAAAGAACACACCTTGAAGTTTAAACCAGGTGACATGGAGGGAGGAAGAAAAACATGACAATCTTTTAGACCTTGTAACTTTTCAGCGGTTCAGTGTAGGTTTATCAGTTAAAATATGTGCACTAAAGCATGGGCTCCGGCACCCTCAAGGAATGAGTGATCCTGGGTACTCATGGGTGGCTGTTTTCCCAATTGTTGATGGCTAACTTGTAATTGCTGTAACTGGGTTTTTAAAAATGGGAAACATTCTAAAACATTCTAAAATTTTCCCTTAATTAAGGGAGGCAATGGAAAAAACATGGGCTTTAGAAAAGCAGGATAGACTTGGGCTCTGTCCAAGTTCTGCAACTAAAATATTCTGTGATGTTGGCCCTTAACCCTGAGCTGCAGGTTCTTTATCTGGAAGGTGAAACTACCAATCTCTCATGGACGTGTTATGTGGATGACATGAAGCAATGATTATAAAAATGTCCTTATACAAGATAGAAACTTCAGAAATGATAAATATCTTGAAAACTATTGGTAAAACATATTCTTTAAAAATATCAGATAACCTGTATTCTTTTCTAATGCCTCATTGTTAATATTATGAACAGAATATCTGTGATGTTAAAACAGCTATAAAAGTATGTGGTGTGAAATATGAACTCAAATACAAGTCAATACTCCTGCAGCATTAAAATTGTCCTTTCCTGAAGATGTCTCTGATTTCACATTAGTTTGCCCCCCTCTCATGAAAGTCATTTGAAACAGGGCAAATTTGTGAGTTCCAGGGAAGACTAACATGGCCACTTTTCTGCAAAATGAATTAGTCCCGTAAAGGCTACTCTTCCAAAAGTGGACCTCGGATTTCCAGAAGGTCTCCTTTCTTTGACAGGCTGTAAGGCAGTTTTTTCTAAGTTCCTTCTGTAAGAATCTGAACCCAAGAGATGTCCCACTGAAAAAGGATTCTATGGTGAGGTACATTTGGGAATAAGATTCACAGAGCACAGTGATATCTTCGGGACTCTGAAATGTCCTAGAGGAAGAAAAAAGCTTTCAAATCTGTTTAAACTAATGTTTGTTAAACTATTGGACTATACTTTTTTTTTTTAACATAACACCCATTAACAGGAAATTTGCTTGCTACAGAACACATTTGAAGTAATACTGCTATAAGAAAGTGCTACGTTTATTAATAAAATAAAACTACCAAGACCTTCATGATTGTCCCTGTAGGGAAAGAAGAGACATCATTTCCACCCCAAAGTTTTATCACCTTCCATGGTAGCAGTTCCCTGGGGAACATTTTGAAAATATGGGGACACTTCTGTCTTCCAATGTGATCATACTTGAGCACTTACATAGGAAAAACATTATTATTATTTTATTTTTCTTTTATAGTTTCAGGATTATATAGATTTATTTATTCATGTGGATCAGTTATACTACCCCTGAATTCTATTTTAGGGTAGCAAAGGGAGAACTACAAAATATTTGCTCTAGAAGGATGTTGCTGGTTTGGTAGCAATGGGAAGAATTCATTGAAGGGTTTCTTACTTATTTTGATTGTCATCTCCACTCAGGTGTAGAAGTGTCAGGAGGTCCTTCTTTCAGTTTTGTCCCAAGCATGGATAAAGATACTTCCCTTAGTTTCCCTCAAGCCTGACAAACAAAACAAAACAAAACTTTGATAGCAGGGAAATAAACATGGAGAGTTGGAAGGACCCAAAGTAGGGGAAATGTAAACAATCTGGCCTATAAGATATAACTGCTGCAGGGTCTTGCAGAATTGGTCCCACCCCTTAAGTTGGCTACAGATAAAGAAATGACTGACCTGAGTCTTTAACTTTCTAGTACCTGGCTCAGCTCCATGAGTTCATTATCAGTTTTTAAATGTGTTACTCAATGAACACTTTCTTAGGAAACTACATGGTACAAAGCCCAAGCCACAAAAGAAAGTGATTTACTTTTCTCCTTGTATTTGTTGGAACTGAGTTCAGTGTCTTGTGGCAGAAAACCCAAATATGGTGGCTTAACCCAGAACATTTCATTGCTTCATGTAAAAACTCTAGAGGTCAGCATCCAGGGTTGGTACGAATTTGTCAGGAACTTGGTGTACTCCAGTTTTCTTCTCTGCTCTCTTAGGGGCACCAAGCATTGTCTGTTGAAGCCCCAGTTATTTGCCCACATCAGCCATCAGAAAGGAGAAAAGAAAGGAAAAAAAAAATCATGCCTTCTCCCTTTTAGGATAATTTCCAGAGTTGTGCACACCATTTCAATTTCCATCCCATTGGCCAGAACTTGGCCATGTGGTTGCACCTTGCTGCAAAGGTGGCTAGGAAATATAGTCTTCAGTACAGGAACCCACAGTCCAGCTAACATCAATGGATTCATAATAGTTATTTTAAAAAGGCAGAATCTCTACTCCCCTTGTGTTCCAGAAGTCTCCAGATGTGTTCTGGATTCCATATTTCCAGACTCACCTCATCCTTATGGGACTAAATCTAGGAATAATATCATACACTTTGGGTGTGCCTTTAGGAATGACATCATACACTTCAGGTGTGACCAGTCACTTTTACAGGTCGCACAGTCATGCATGTCTTATTTTAATACAATAATGATATACATATGACAGAAAGTTTTCACATGCTTTAATGGGCTTAGAGGAAATGTTTTCTCAGGTGAGTACCATTAATTTTTTTCTCTGATTTCTGCATCACTGGTAGTGAAAACATGTTCAAAATACTTTTCATCCACTTGCAGTTTTTCTTATGAGGTGTGATTTAATGATTCTCCTGCTCCAACTATATTTAGCTTTCTGATACCATAGTTTGGTTTGAAACATCAAAACTAGCCCTTGTAAAAATGTACATGATTCAGTCAGCTTCAATTATTTGTAAAATGTTATGATTTGTCATTGAGCCAGAAATAGGATAATTATGATGTTATGTGGTTGAAAACTAGAGAAAGTAGTTTATATTCTTCAGTTTATGGAAGGCACATCTTACTCTCTCTCTGCAGGCGTATATGAATCCTGATCATCGATATCACAGAGAGTGGCTACATAATTTTGTCCTGATTGACTTGCATTTTTCCCTTTGCTTTTCTTTCTTTTCTTCAAGTTTAGATTTTTTAATGTAATTTTTTAAATTTTATATTGGAGTATAGTTGATGTACAATGTGTGTTAGTTTCAGGTGTACAGCAAAGAGATTCAGATATACATATACATGTATCCATTCTTTCTAGTCCCCTTACTTTTCAATGTAAATTTTATGTCCTCATGTTTTACAGCCTTTAGGACTCCCTTACTCTGAATAATAATAATAATTAGAGGAGGAATAATGTAAGAATCCTTTCCATGTGCACAGAAAATGCAGTATTTTATTGTAACCCCTCCCCATATATTCCTGAAAATCCCTAAGGAATGCTCACGTGCCCTGCAAATCTATCCTGTTTGTGACTTGTCCCCTCAGCTGATCATTCTGTTCCAGACGACTCCTCTGTGCTCTGGGCACCTCTTGCTGGCTTGTAACCAACTTCTCAAGGCTGCCGCTGCTTTCATTGTACTGATTTGTCCCACTGTAGACATAAGCCCCTTTAATTCCCAAAAGCATTGGTGAGGCTGGGCTTGTAATGGTTAACAAAAGCGATTCTTGGCTTGGGAGATACAAACGGAAGGGAGAGAAGGGGAGCTTGAGCTTTTATTCGGTACGCGGGCCGTGGCCTCTCCCGTTGCGGAGCACAGGCTCCGGACGCGCAGGCTCAGCGGCCATGGCTCACGGGTCCAGCCGCTCCGCGGCATGTGGGCTCTTCCCGCACCAGGGCACGAACTCGTGTATCCCTGCATCGGCAGGCGGACTCTCAACCCCTGCGCCACCAGGGAAGCCCAAGAGAGCTTATTCTTTTTCGCTACTTTTTCAGTTGCTGGTCCTGGAGCCTCCTGCCCATGGCCTGTCAGAGGGGAAATCCCATCTTGAGTAACTTTCTCAACAGGGCTTCAGGAGTTATTTCTTTCTCACAACAGTGCCTTTGCCCACGCTCTGCCCCCCTTCCCCTCCTCCCACAGCTGTGCAGACAACCAGATAAGCAAACTGTGAGGTCCAGTACTAGTTAAAGCAACTGGGAACGTAGTCTATTTTCTCTTTTAAGATTATGAAATGCACTTTAGATTTGTGCACTTTGCCTCTCACTAAAAAATAATGAACTTTAAATCAAGGAATGGCTTCACTGAGATGCCAAACTTCTGTTTACAATCTGGTGCCAGCAAAGTGACTGTTAAGGCTTCGCTTTGCCATTTAGTTTTGCTTCGATGCAGTGAACGGGGAACACCTACACTTCCTATGTACATCCATTTAAACTATGTACCAAGTGTCATGACTTTGATGAGGCCCCTGGGTGTTTCAATGAGTATGGGGCATAGGACAGGCTGGGGCACAGGGCTGGTGGTTGTTCGAACCTCCTCTTTGCCCACCCCAAGTGGGTAAATTTCTCCTGAGTCCTGCTCCTAGGTCCTCTCCCACAGTGCCGGGGCATCTGCTGTTCACCACTGCTGGTCCCACCCCTAAAAATCCATCTCTACCACTGCTTCCATGTTGATTCACATTTGCCATTCTCTTCCTCTGTTCCCACTTTCCATCTTTCTAGCCTCTTACATTTCCTATCATTCTACTCATATATCTTAGATAATGAGATATATAGATATTGCCATCAAATGAGAGTTTCTTCTCCCATCTCATAGCTATGGGAGGAATTTAACTCCTCAGCGTTCTGTATCTCCCTCATTGGGTATTGGATGTTCTCAGAAACTGCTTCTCTATTGCTGAGAGCTGTTTGCTTTGTTTTGTGCAAGTTTCTTGGGCATTTTTGCACCTGTTCCAGAAGTCTAATGGCTCCAAAGGACTTCAGTTAGCACAGCCAGGGTTTTCCTGTACATGGATTATTGTAACGCTCCTCAGGTTTCACCATATGCTGTATATTAGAATGTACAGAACTAGATCAGAGGCTGTATTTTCCAGACAGGCCCATCTCAGCCCTGGTATGTCTTTGGGTTCTTGATGCTCCAGAAAGATGCAGTTCTACTCTACCCATGATAGGAATTGTAGTTTGGTTAAAAAATGATTTGGGATTCAAAATTAGCTCTAAAGAAGAAATAAAGTTTGGATGATATAGTATGGATATAATATGAGAAAACAATAAGGACTGGAGAAAAGGATTGTATATTAGTTGGGCACTTTTTGATTGTAAGTAACAAATACTGACTAAAATTAACTTAAAGAAACATGGAATTCACTGGTTCATGCAGCTCGAGAGAATGGGGTGGAACTGGCCTTCGGGTCAGCTGGATATCAGGACTGTCTCTGCATCTCTGCTGTCTGCTCCCCTTTGCCTGATGGTGCTCTTCTCTCCTGTGGCTGAGATTTTTTCCATGCAATGTATCTAAGGGGGCACACATGATTTCTTCATTGTTCCAGGCCTTGGCTTAAAGAAAATCTTCCCAGCTCAGTGACCATAGAGGAACAGGTGGACTTTTCTCCTCCTGCTTCAATGCATAAAAATCGCAGTGCAAGATTCTGATTGGCTCAGTTAAGGTCCCGAGCCAGGACCAGGTCAGGTCACTTGCCCAGCCCTGTGGCAGGTGGTGTGTGTATGTAAGTGTATGTGTATTGTGTGTGTGTACGTGTGTGTATGTTGGGGGGGGGGCTGTAATTGGCAACTCCCCCAGAATCACATTATTTTTTGAGGGAAGTATAAGCAGTTACCTCCAAAGAAGCAGTTACCTGGAAAAAGGAAAGGGGATATTTAGCAGACAAAAAAACTGACATTCACTATGGGGATGAAGAAAGTAATTAAACTTTTCCTACTTTGGAGAAAAAGTAGTTGGAAAGTAGAATACTAATACAGAAAATACAGGAGAAAAAAGGACAAATTTGTAGGGAGGATATGAAATAAAGACTATGATCGCAATAATAAAATATTTGAAGATAGATATTTGAAGTTTTTAGGAACTATAGAATAGTTAATAGTAGGATGTATGATTAAAAGTAGGATAAACTAAACTTTGGAAATAATTTGAAGACTAGAGTAATGTATACTGATAGAAAAATAAGTGGTCTCATTTACCTGGTTTGAATTTCACGTACTTGTTGGTTTAGAATGGCACTGGGTGGATTCCCTAGTAGTCTCAGACTTCAAAGTGGATTTGCAATAAGAAAGAAAGAAGGAGCCGAAGTGGGAGTTTTATCTGAAAAGATACGCAGATACGCTTTCAAAACTTTAAAGAGCAGGAAAGTGCAATGGTGACCTCAGCCAGAATTCCCATCTGTGAACCAACCAGTCAACCACAGGCGGCCTGAGCACCAGAGGAAATTTCCAGAGAGGACATAAAACAGTCTCATCTGGATGGAGACTTGTGCCAATGTCAAGAATGACACAAACAGTACAATACAGGGAAGTGTGGCCTACGTTTGGCACTGTAAGGTCCAAAAGTTCATGGATTATTCTTTCCTTAGGAAATAAACAGTTGGAAATCAAATGAGGTAAAAGGAAAATTACTTGGTAAGAGCAAAGCATCATGTCTTTAGTGTTCCTGGATAAGTAAATCCATATATATAATCTCTGGAGAAGTTAACACTGTTACAGATACCTACTCCACCCAACCCTTCATCAGCTATAAGATGCTGCTCAGAATCTTCGTATAGTAAAACACCCTATTTCTAGGCTGATGAATTAGTGTACTAACATGAAAAGAGAGCGAACTTCAAGTCCTAGCTTTACTACTTGGGTATGACATAGTCACTTAACTGTCTGAGCCTTGATTCACCCATTTGGAAATGGGGAAACTGGAACTAAGAACCTCAACCTCTTATTTCTTATCTAGTGCACTTTCTCCTAAAAAAAAAATTTCCCTCTCAAAGGGGAAATATTGAATGTGCAAATTGAATGAAAAGAGAAAGTGCATAGGACAGACATTTATTGAGCATAGACTACGATCCAGGCATTTGGGATGCGGAGATGACTTAGACATGGACCTACCATTAAAGGGTGTGGTAGACAGAATAAGCGCCCCCCCAAATTCCACATTCTAATCCTCCCAATCAGTGAATATGTTATCTTACCTGGCAAAAGAGATTTTTCAGATGTGGTTAAGTTAAGGATCTTGAGATAGGAAGGTTATCCAGATTATCTGGTGGATCTAATGCAATTGCAGGGGTCATTATAATGGAAAGATCGGGGCAGTAGAATCAGAGTCAGAGGGAAGGAGATGTCATGATAGAAGCAGAGGTCCCAGTGATGTGAAGACCATAAGTTGAGGTCCTACATCAAGGAATGTGGGCAGCCTCTAGAAGCTGAAAAAGGTAATGACATGGATTCTCCCTTAGAGCCTCCAGAAGGAACACAATTTTGCCAACACCCATAAGACCCATTTTGGACAGTCCAGAACTGTAAGATAGTAAATTTTTGTTAAAAGCCACTAAGCTTATGATAGTTTGCAATGGCAACAGTAAGCTCATTTAAATGATTTACAGTATATGAGATGAGGGGATCCATAAACAGAGAATTTCAATCCAGAATGATAGATGCTATGATAGGGGTGTGCACAGTGTCCTATGTGAGATGCAGTGACCCTCACCTAGTTTGAGGGTGTGTGGCAGGATTGCTCAAAGAAGGCTTTCTCATATAGATGACCTTGGTCATAAAGATGCCATATCTCTTGCCTGTATTGTCAGTCCTATCAATCTATCAACATCATCAATATCCTAAATATGTAACTTCCTAAAAACTTTCATTGTCTATCTTGGCTTTCTCTTTCTCACCTGTGTATTGCTTCTTTCCCTCTAAAGATCAAGTTCCTTGAGAGCTGTCTGTTGAGTTGTCTCTACTCCCCACTTCTGCTTCATTCCTCCATACCCTGTATTCTAGATTCCACCATCATTCCTCTAGCTGCTCTCTTTGAGGCTATTGGTGCCCACTAACTATCAAAGCATTCCAGTTCATGTCTTTCTTGATCCTGCTGAACACTTCCTCAATCTGAAATTCTCTTTCCTTCTGTTTCTAGTGACACTCCTCTCTCTACGCTTTCTCTTTCTACAACAGAATGTGTGTGTGTACGAGGGGAATTACAAATGGGTCCGGGTTGCTAAAACAGAGATTATAGTGAGGAACAGGGGGTAAGAGGCTGTGGGGGTGGCAGTAGGGCCTCTCAGGCTATGATAAGGTTTTATTTTGTAAGAAATGGGGAGCCATTGAAGGTTTTGGGTAAGGGATGGACATGGGCATCCCTTGGACTTTTTTCAGTACACCAGGGCTTCTTAGGCTGTTTTGCTCATCCTATGAGATAATGGTGGAGTGGAGGGAGATGCCGTTGTCAAAGAACTTGGGGAATATGGGAAAAGGAAATGAGAAATTTGAGGAAATGCAAAATGTTGTATTTTACTTACTGTGCACTTTGGCACCTTAAAGTTTCTAGGAAATACTGTGGTAAAGAGATTTGTTTACCTTTGTTAACTCACTATTTCGCAAATTTACTTGACCATAGAAAACCTCCTCTTTGTCTCCACATACGGTCTATCAGTAGGTCCTAGTGTCACTCATTGGGGAATCCCTTCTTCCCTTCCTCCATGATTTCTTTCATTTTCTCTCTTTCCTTCTTTACAGTTATTCGTCCACATAATTTCCAACAGGAATTATGCTTGTATAATTTGTTCTTCAAAGAACTTAAGTGAGGAAGATAAGCATCTATTTACAATGTTTATTAATCTTATTTTATTAATGTGAACTCTAGCTCTAATTTATTTTTTAAAAATCCGTGTTTACTATTTTCATTTTTCTCCTTCCATGCACAGTGCAGGATCCTCTACATTGATCAGTTAACTGGAGGAACATTTACACCAGTCAGAAACCGATATTCTTAAGAACCAAACTGGACTACTTTCTCACACCATGAACAAAAATAAATTCAAAATGGATTAAAGACTTAAATTTAAGTCCTGAAACCATTAAACTTCTAGAAGAAAACATAGGCATTATTCTCTTTGACATCAGTCTTAGTAATATTCTTTTGGCTAGGTCTCCTCAAGCAAGGGAAACAAAAGCAAAAATAAACAAATAGGACTACATCAAACTAAAAAGATTTTACACAGCAAAGTAAACGATCAACTAAATGAAAAAGCCACCTACTGAATGGGAGAAAATATTTGCAAGCAATATATCTGATGAAGGTTAATATAAAAAATATGCAAAGAACTCATGCAACTCAACATCAAAAAACCAAACAACCCAATTAAAAAATGGGCAGAGGACCTGAATAGACATATTTCCAAAGAAGACATAGAAATGGCCAACAGGCACATGAAAAGATGCTCAACGTTACTAATCATCAAGGAAATGCAAATCAAAACCACAATGAGATATCACCTCACACCTGTCAGAATGGCTATTATCAAAAAGACAACAAATAACAAGTACTGGCAGGATGTGGAGAAAAGGAAACCCTTGGACACTGTTGGTGGGAATGTAAATTGGTGCAGCCACTATGGAAAACAGTATGGAGATTCCTCAAAAAACTAAAAATAGAACTACCATATGATCCAGCAATTCTGCTCCTATTTATTCAAAGGAAATAAGAACAACAATTAGAAAAGATATACACACTCCTATGTTCATTGCAGCATTGTTTACAATAACTAAGATATAGAAGCAACCCAAATACTTATCAATAGATGCATGGATAAAGAAGAGGTTTTATATATATATATATATATATATATATATATATATATATATATATATACAGACACACACACACACACACACACACAATACCTATATACAATGGAATATTAGCCATAAAAAAGAATGAAATCTTGCCATTTGATACAACATGGATGAACCTAGAGGGTACTAGGCTAAGTGAAATGTCAGAGAAAGACAAATACTGTATGATTTCACTTATATGTGGAATCTAAAAAACAAAACAAATGCACAAACATAACAAAACAGAAATAAGAGTTGTAGATACAGAGAACAAACAGGTGGTTGCCCTAGTGGAGGGGGATGGGAGGAGGTAAGAAATAGATAAGGGAGGTTAAGAGGGACAACCTGCTAGTTGCAAAATCAATGAGTCACGGGTATGAAATGTATGTGTGGGGAATATAGTCAATAATAGTGTAATATCTTTGTATGGTGACATATCCTAACTAGGCTTATCATAGTGATCATTTTGAAATGTACAGAATTACCAAATTACTATGTTGTGTAAGAGGAGCTCACATAGTGTTATAGGTCACTTAAACTTGAAAAACAAACAAACTCATAGAAAAAGAGATCAGATTTGTAGTTACCAGAGGTGGGGGGTTGGGGGGGGGAGGGGGAATTGGATGAAGACAGTCAAAAGGTACAAACTTCCAGTTATAAGATAAATATGTACTAGGGACATAATGTACAACATGATAAATATAATTAACACTGCTGTATGTTATATAGAAAAGCTGTGAGGAGGGTAAATCCTAAGAGGTCTCATCACAGGAAAAACATTTTTGCCCTGCTTTTAAAAGTTTTATCAGGGCTTCCCTGGTGGCGCAGTGGTTGAGAGTCCGCCTGCCGATGCAGGGGACACGGGTTTGTTCCCCGATCCGGGAAGGTCCCACGTGCCGCGGAGCGGCTAGGCCCGTGAGCCATGGCCGCTGAGCCTGCGCGCCTGGAGCCTGTGCTCCACAACGGAAGAGGCCACAATAGTGAGACGCGTGCATACCGCAAAAAAAAAAAAAAAAAAAAAAAAAATTTTATCTACATGAGATGATGCATGTTCACTAAACTTATGATAATCATTTCATGATATATGTAAGTCAAATCATTACACTGTACACTTTATACAGTGCTGAATGTCAATTATATCTCAATAAACTGGAAGAAAAAAAAGGAAACTGATTTTCTTTATCCTAATCTAAGAAACAGGGTGGTTTTGTGGGTGGAATGTTTCCTAATTATATGTGTATACATATTATTATTAAATGCAATAAGACTTATTATTATTGCTTAATGATCCTATTTATATAGTACTTTTCCACATGCTTTTTTTTAAAATGTTCCCTGTACTAATCTCCTAAAATAAGCATAATAGCCACTTTATTCTCATTTTACAAATGGGGCGGGGGAGAGTTTCTGTGGCTTTGAAAGTTGAAGCAACTAGTGCTAATAACCAGGGTGTGGCAGGTCTGAGAGAGGATGAATCTCCTCACTCCTGAGTCAAAGGTGTTGATTTGAATACCTATAAAACTGTTCATAAAAGGAGTTTTCAAATTCAGCTTCCTAAAGGGATATATTTTTATGTGTTATTTGTTAGTGTATTAGTCAGGGTTCTCCAGGGAAACAGAAACAATAGGATGTGTTTATGGAGAGAGAGAGAGTGATTTTTAAGAATTGGTTCACATGACTATAGAGGCTAGCAAGTCCAAAATCTGTAGGGGAAGCTAGCAGGCTGGAGACCCAGGTAAGAGTTTATGCTGCAGCTCAAGTCGTAAGGCAACCTGGAGACAGAATTCTCTCTTCCATGAGGGACCTTCGTCTTTTTTCTCTTGAGGCCATCAGCTGATTGGATGAGACCCACCTGTGTTACAGAGAGTGACAGGCTTTACTCAAAGTCTACCAATTTAAATGTTAATCTCACCTAAAAATAACTCTTCCCAGCAACATCTAGACAAATGTTTGACCAAATATCTGGGTACCGTGGCCTTAGTCATGTTGGCATATAAAATTAACCATTACAGCTTATAACAGATATGCGTACATGATATAACTTTTTCAAACTAGGCCAAGTGATGTATTTCCTGAGGGTTGGAAATACACTCTTCCCAAGAAAGGAACCAGAAGAGGTAAAGACATAGGTGGACAGTGAATTGAACAGAGAGAGGATTCTCATTCTGAAAGCTTGGTTCAGAGTAGTCTACAACAAGGTATTTTATTTCAAAGAGGCCAAATCTTTCCCAAGAAGACTGATTACTACCCAGCCTCAAAGGCCATCAGAGCTGGAGTAGACCTGACTGTTCTCTAGTTCTGCCCATTCAGCAGACAGACAGACAGCGGGTGAGAGGACTGGACCCCAACCTGAGGGCCTGTCCAATAAAGAACTGAAAGAAGAAGTTAGGTCTTCTGAGTCATTACCCAAAGCAGCTAACTTTACAATGCCCTTTATAAAAGGCTGAATTCCTTGGGCTCTTAAATGACATTCTCAGTCTGAGCACCCACCAGCCATACAGCCCAGTCAGGCGATCTCAGTGGAAGTTGAGCCATTACGGTGTTTGCGCCAATTAGTATTTGAATTAACAATGTCTTCAGCTGGGAGAGCACTGAGGGGCAGGGGGTGTAGGAAAGTGTTTGTGTGAGCTGTATTTTGGGCACAGGCTAAAATGAGATTTTTCCCTTAAATGTCTAATTATTTTACCAGAATCATGTTTCACTTGGCGATTTAAAATGTCACCAAATATTAGCTTAACTGAGATGTTCATAGTTGAGGAGTTAGGGAAGGAGTGATAGAAGTCCAGATACGATTTTTAGCAATGAGAAAATCCTTTAAAAAACTCACCGTAAACAAGTGCTTTTGAATCTAAGACTGACTTCTTTAACTCTATCTCATGTCACTTAACAACACTGGATTTCCTTCCTTCCTTCCTTCCTCCCTTCCTTCCTTACTTCTTTCCTTTCTAAAATTTCTTGAACACACCTAACCCGCTCCCACTTCAGATTTTCTGTACTTGCTTCCTCCTTTGCCTAGAATCCACTTCTTCTGACTTCTTTTCATTCTCTAGGACTTGACTTAAATGCCATCTCCATTCTAACTTAGATCCCAACCTGTTATTCTTCATGCTATTCATTGTACTTCCTTCCTGGATCTTATCACGACTTGTAATTATATGTTTGTTTTTTTGTTGTCTGTCGCCGCCCACTAGTCACTAAGCCTCCAAGAAGAGATACTCCATCACTCAGAGTTCCAGTGGGGAAAAGATGACACACTCTCAAAGGACACTTTGGGCAGGACTTACTATTGGAGCCAGTTGCATTGGTCAGGGCAGGATGTAGAAAAACCACAAGGGGTAGTTCACTACCAGTGCTACCTAAGTGGGGATATTGACATCCTTAGCCTGAAGGGTGAGAGAAGGGAGTGGCCACTGGGCTGGAGGGAGAGAATGACAACCACGCTCTGAGAAACACCAGGAGTGGAGTAATCCTCTTTGATTGAGGGATACAGCCGACCCAAGCTGACTCCACAGGAAGGGAGCCAGGGTCAGAGATGCCCCCTGCTTCACTCTCCTTTCTCCCTCCAAATTTTTGCTGGGAAGCGGGGGGCAAGGACATCCACTGATGTCGTCTGGCAGAGAGGAGCGTGGAGAAAGATGGAGATCAGATTAGATGTGGAAGATGTCCAGCCCAGGGACCATGCTTGTTTCCTTAGCCTTGATCCCCAGTGCCAAGCACAGAGCCCATGTTGTGCAAATAATGAACAATAAGGAAAATGAATTTGTTACCGAGCATCTGTTTTACCCTACTCTCCTTCTCCAGTTCTCTTTGTTTTGAAGTGGACGCTGTGGAGATTTGCCTATTCAGCTGAGTCTGAGCACATTTAAGTAGATGGGTCTTCCAGGCATCACTTTGCTTGAGGAATGAGAACTTGGTGGGGCAGAGGGCAGTGACAATACATCAGGGAGCAAGGGTAGAAAAATATCTTCCCCCCTTTAGAGAACAGCAGCTGGCTTTGAACTAGTCTGGTATTAGATAGGAAAGGAACCTGCCAGATTGGATACAGAGTCAGGATGCATACACAGGCTTTGTATGGGAAGGAGGAAAGGGGCAGCCGCCATCACTCCACTCATGCTTCCCAGTCCCTTTTCTCTTTGCCAGTGGTGAGGAGATGGTGAGAACTGGAGCAAGCACCTGGGTCCCACATATGAACCCAGGTGTTCAGGTTGGCAGAACTGCTTACCTCTGGACTATTCCATGACAGAAATCAACTTTCATCTCCTTTTGGTATGGTTTTGGCTCCCTGTATCAGCAGCTCAGCTTACATCCTAACTAAAGCAGAGAGATTTCAGAGGATGAAGAGACAGGCTCCCAGAGCTGTATTTTTTGGGTGAGTCTGACAGTCTTTAAAAGAGGGATTCAAAAGAAAGAGTGAGCGAAATAAAAGCTGTACCACTGGGAGCTTTAATATGAAGTGAAAAGAATGCAAATAACCATTGCTTTGTGGTCTCAAATAGACATTGGAGGAAGCATTTCATAGTGAAGGTGGCATGTGGATTTTCCATGTGGAAATCCAAATATCATCAGAGCACCTTGGTGACCTGGTATCAGGAGCCAGGTGGGAATGTAGAAGAAGGTGGCAGATGGTGGGATATTTGGAGATGGTTTATTTTGAGCTAGGAGGCTCGGTTTGGGTGTTCATTGAGCAGGTTTTGAATTTAAAAATGACTGTAATTACTACAGTGTTGATTTTCTGACCCCCTTGTACACCAGAGAGGTAGCCCTGGGAAATACCTATTATTTTGCCTATTTATGATAGAAGAGTCTGAGGCTAAAATCAAAATTACCGTGCTTTGGTTAGAGAAGGGTGACACACTCAGGGAGGAAGAAAGAAGCCTGGGTGCCCAGAGAGGACTCACTGGTCGGCAGGGGGGAACAGAGTGTGTGTCACTAGGAACTCAATTTTCTCAGTGCCTCAAACTTGACCAGCTCCTGGGGGCTTAATCAAGATAATAGAACTCATAGGAGCTGGATATGTAAATCAGAATTTGAAGTATTCATTTACAAAGTAGCTGTTCTTTCCAGTGTCTGCATTTTATAGAACTATCATCTATGCCCTCTGTTCCTAGTATTAAAGTACGTAAGAAGCTGATGTACTTTACTACTAATTACTACTGCATTTCCAGGATTTAAAATGTTACTGATAATTAATCATACTGTACTAAGAGAAGTAATTCAGACAAAGACAAATATCATATGATTTGACTTATATGTGGAATCCAAAAAGAAAAGATATAAATGAACTTAATTACAAAACAGAAATAGACTCACTGACATAGAAAACAAACATGGCTACCAAAGGGGAAAGGGGGAGGGAGGGATAAATTAGGAGTTTGGCATTAACAGACACATTACTATATATAAAACAGATAAACAACATGGTCTTACTGTATAGCACAGGGAACTATAGTCAAAATCTTGTAATAACCTATAAGGGAAGAGAATCTGAAAAAGAATACACACACACATACACACACACACACACACATATGTACATAACTGAATCACTTTGCTGTACACCTGAAACTAACACAAAATGATAAATCAACTAAACTTCAATAAAAAAATTTAAAAATAAAGTGCTACTGATAATTAGATTATAGCACGGATTAATTACTATTTTTTGGGAAACAAAACCAGAACCACATTAAATGTACTCATTTGAAGATGTTTCCAAATGTTAGAAACATAAAAATGTGGAAATGTATACATCATCTCTTAGAAATGACAAAATACTGTAAGGATCCTTAGATTTTTTGATGAACAGAGGTTCAGAGGAAAGCAGGTAGACCATTAGACCAGCGGCTCCCAAACCAAAGGACCTGGAGGAGCACTTGGAAAGAGAAGTGGGAGGCCTGCCTTCCTCAGAGATCAAGTAAAGCTTTGCAGGAGAAAGAGGTAGGACATATGATATTAAAAAAACATTGTCAATTTCTAATTATTTGGATTTGCCTTTGTCACATAAGTTAGTTTTAATTTCTAATTACCCTAAAGGAGAGTGAAGTTTAAATATTTAAACAACAAGAAATATTCATTAATTCAGTAAATATCTGAGTACCTGTCACATG
This sequence comes from Aethalodelphis obliquidens, assembly GCF_003676395.1. NCBI lineage: Eukaryota > Metazoa > Chordata > Mammalia > Artiodactyla > Delphinidae > Aethalodelphis > Aethalodelphis obliquidens. The sequence continues at coordinate 5,116,325 of NW_020838004.1, read as the reverse complement.
CCAGGTGACACCATGAGAGGTGTCACGGACACCATGATAAACTAGATAGCCTCTTCCTGCATGGAGCCGACAGCTCGGTGATGACAACTGAGATTCTGTAGTCCAGATCCTGGGGCAGCTCAGTGAACAGTCACACTACCACATCAAAGAACATCCTAGTGGCCCATTCAGTTCCTCCACTCAGAGCAATGCTGGACCAACACTGACAAATTCTTGCCCTCTGGTCCTCCTCTTTCTAGGCTCCATCTGCACCATCTTATTTGTGTCCACATTTTCCCTTCTAAAACCAATTAAAACAATAGCATTGATTAGGCACCAGGTTTTTCCTTTTCCTTTTTTCCCATGAATGCAGGCATTTGCTTTCCTGTCCCTGAGCTTTTGCTTGCAGAACTATTTTATAAAGCATTTTCTGGAGATAACAGAGTATATCCATTAAGAACTGATTTACTGGTTTAACCTTCAGAGAGAAGCCTTATTTCCAAGTTCTGGTGGGCATCTCAAAGTCACCTCAACTTCAAGGACACAATATGCCAATCATCAGCAGCTACCGCATTTACTGAGCACTTACAATGTAGCCAGGGCTGTGCTAGACATTCAGGGTACAGAGATCTAATGGATATGGTTCTTGATCTCTAACAGCTTATGGCTGATGCATAAAATGGTAACTAGTCCAATGAGACAGTTTATGCCAAATCAGGCTATAGACAGGAAGTCCTAAACTGGAGGAAAGATGTGGGTTGCCAAGATGTCAGAAAAAATGGGCTACTTCTCCTCATTTAACTTCTTAATGTTATCACCATCACAAGTTAAAAGTCCATCCAATAGTAAGTATTTAGGCCAAGTCTACCTTTATAACTTCATCTCCTGATCTTTACCACTGTATGATGAATTCTTTGAGTTTGGGTTAAATTTAATCTCTACCTAAATTTGCTCTCAGTGCAGTAAAAAAACTGATTCTTGAATACACTGTACTAGGCACAACATGAGAATACAGAAATGTAAGGCATCTCTTCCTTCCTGAGGAGTTTACAGTCTGATTTAAGGTAACGCGATCAAAATCCTGAAGTTAAGATACAGAATAATATAAAATCTAGAGTTAAACACTAAACTGTGCAATGCAGTTAAGGAAATTCTACAGTCTTGGTATTGGAAGGTCTTCATTTACCTGGCAAAAACAAATTTTTTCTAGCACCCATGGAATGGAAGACAGTTCACAGGTCCCATGGGACTCTGAACTGAGTGAGCCTGGGCAGAGAAAGGTGGGCTTAGTCTTTTTAGGTGGTGGGTTGGCAGCTGAGGAACAGGAAGTAGCTGTCTCAGGACTCAGGCCGTGCTGGCGTGGGAGAAGCTCTCTTGTGGTGGTTCAAACAATGCAGGCCTCTAGAGGGGGAGGGTGCCCCTCACTGCCAGGCCTTTTGAGTACTTCACATCCCGTACTCAGAGCTCAGGCATGCTCTCCCTCAGTCTGGTCAGGAAGGCAGGGGCTAAAACTAAAGGAAGTGAGAGTGAAAGTACCACTTATTGAGCATATCCTGTGTTCTAGGCATAGTACGTGGTAAACGTTTTACTTCCAGTATCTCATCTTATTTTCAAAACGTTTGACATGATATGGGTTGTTATTCCCCTTTCACAGATGGGAAAAGTGAACCTCGGAGTTTTATGGCTTGTCCCAGGTCAAATGCCTAGACGCTGGCACAGCTGACATTCAGACACATCTCAGACTCCTAAGCCTGTGTTCTTCCTACACCTTAGTCATAGGCGATACTGAGGGGACATGTGTCTCTCTGGCAGCAACGGCATAGGCCACGCCCCCTCGGCAAGGTAGTAGTCTTGCCTTCTGCAGTGCAGAAAAGAGAGGGAGGGAAACCGTGTTTCCGAATGCTTACCTATGGTCTGGCCAGTGGTTTTTAGCTGTAGGTTTCTGCCAACAGAGAGTGTCATCCACATGCACCATATTTATAGTTAGAAAGTATTAATTTAACTCCAGGGAAGGCAGTGAGGCAGCAGAATGCAATGTCCCCTTGTATGTTGTAAGCATGCAATAAACATTGAGTGGAAAAAAAAATCTTACCATGCCCAGATGACGAAACAGCTGATGTTCATCAAGGCATTCCAGTGGAAAACTCATGAAACTGCAAAAATTCTGTTTAATCCCCACTGTCACCTCTTGCCCCTTGCCAGTAACTCTTGAAGAATAATGACATGAAAGATATTTCCAGGTTAGAGTTCTCCTCCATTTTTACTAACAGTCCCCGGTGAAGAGTTTTCCTGCCCTTCTACTTCTTCCTGAAGCAGGGTGGAGACAGAGATGTGTAGTGAAATAAAACACAGTATTAGGAATTAGGAGAATTAGGGGAATTAGGAGGCCTGGATTCTAGTCCTAGCTTGCTGATAATAGTTTTATAATTTTGGGCAAGTAACTTTGGATTCTTTGGCTGCCTTTACCTTACTGGAAGTAATGCAGTACCATAATATGCCAGTGAAAGGATTGTTCTATTAGAACTAGCACCAATATTCAAAGGTGTAGAAATTGGAACTGAGTATATGTGATCTCATCCATAGGAAAGATGCCCAGGTAAAAGGGATTTGAGCACAGTGGAATGACTTGTACAAGAACACAAAGGAAGAGAGGATAATAGCATCATTTCTTTCTTTCTTCCTTTTTCACAGGAATGCCCAAGAATTATTTTGCTGGTCATATCTTATTCCTTGCGTGGTTTGAGACCAGTGATCTAATTATTAAAGAATAAAGCTAAAGGGATATGGGAAGAGGAGAGCATGCCCTTTGGGGAGATGACAAGGAAATCTTTTACTGTGGATGTTTAATAAAGATTTTTTTTATACAGATAAGGTAGGTACTGAACATCAATAAGATGTACCTTTGTTATTGTAACACTTCTTTGGAAAAATTTTTCTTGGTTATGTTGATTAGAGAAATGCAAAAGAATTGCAAACATTAGCACTGAATTAAAGAAATCGAGCCCATCTTTGGCCCACATATCTTTTAGCCACAGAAAATCTGCCTTTTTGTAGTTTGTCTTTGTTACAGGAATAGGTGTGAAAATGCTAACTTCAGAATTTGATCGGGTTATTTATCACTGTAAGAGCTTCCTAGCCCTTTCTCCTCTTTCTTTTCACATTTACAGTACAAGAATCTCTGTGTTAATAAATACTTTTATTTGCAAGTGACAGTAAACCAACTTACATGGTCTCCAGCAGAAAATGGGAATATAACAGCTCACATAACCAAATCGTGTGAGAGACATGCCAAGCTTACTTTGAGGTATCTCGAACTAGAATTGAAATGTTTTCAGAACTTCCTTGCTTTTTCTCTCTTGCCTTTATTTCTGCTTCTTGGCTCTATTCTTCTAGGTACTTAATTGCTCAGTTTCAGGCTTGCCTTCATTGAGTCTTTTTTTTTTTTTTTTTTTTTGCGGTACGCAGGTCTCTCACTGTTGTGGCCTCTCGAAGCGCAGGCCCAGCCGCTCCGCGGCACGTGGGATCCTCCCGGACCGGGGCATGAACCCGTGTCCCCTGCATCGACAGGCGGACTCTCAACCACTGCGCCACCAGGGAAGCCCTCATTGAGTCTTTTAAGCAGAGAGAAATGATCCCCAAAGCTTCTCTCTAGAAGGAAAAAGAGGCTTCTCTCTCCCAGCAATAATTTTAAAAAATTATGGCAAAGGGTTATGATTGGTTTGATTTGGGTCCTATGCCCATCAACAGGATAAGTGGATGTTGCATGGAAATTTTCCTGTTCTATTGGAATTTCAGCTAATGTCTGAGTTTCTTATCTTTCCATATGACCCATCCCCTAGGATTTTCCTAGATCCTCCTCCCACCTACTTGTTTCCTTCAAAATGTTTTATGCACATCTCCATTATAATACATATTTAATTGCATTATAATTATTTACTTACATATGTTTCTCACTTTTCAGATTGTGAACTCTTCCAGGTTAAGGTCTATATTTTGTTCAGCTGTGTTTTCCACAGCATCTAAAATGATGCCTGGAACTTAATAAGACCTTAACCAGTGTTTGTTGATGATAAGTGAATGGATGAATGGATAAAGGTATAGGGTGTTTGGAATGAGTTTTTGAATTCAGTTAAAAAAAAACCAAGTTAGCTCACCAATCAAAAGGCAGAGACTGGTGAATGGATTTTTAAAATGATCCAACTATGTGCTGTCTACAAGAAACTCACCTTAGATCCAAAGATACAAATAGGTTGAAAGTGTAAGGATGAAAAACGTCATCCCATGCAAATAGTAACAAAAAAAGAGAGCTTGGGTGGCTATACTAATTAGACAAAATAGACTCTAAAAATTGTTATGAGATGAAAAAGTCATTATATCCTGATAAAAGGATCAATTGGTCAGGATGATATAATTATATACATATCTGCACCAAACAACAGAGCCCCCAAATATATGGAGCAAACATCAACAGAATTGAAGGGAGTAATAGTTCTACAATTATAGCTGGAGTCTTCAATACCTCACTTTTGATGATGGATAGACCATCTAGACAGAAGATCAATAAAGAAACAAAGGATTATAAAACTCTTAAGTGAAAATATTTGAGTAAGTCTTCATGACCTTGGATCTGGCATGACACCAAAAGCATCCACATAAAAAAAAATAAATTTGACATTATCAAAATTAAAAATTTGCATATTAAAGGACATTATCAAGAAAATAAAAAGATAAACTACAAAATGGGAGAAAATATTTTCAAATATCATATCTGATACTGGCCTAGGATGCAGGATATATGAAGAACTCTTACAACTCAATGACAAAGAGACAAAAAAAAAACAAATCCACAATTTAAATATGAGCATAATAAATGAATAGATATTTCCCCAAGGAAGATGTACAAATTGTTAACAAATACATGAAAATATGCTCAACATCATATTCATTAGGGATATGCAAATCAAAACCACAATGTCTTACCACTCCACACCCACTTGGATGACTATAAAAATAATGGGAAATAACAATTGTTGGTGAGGATGTGGAGAAATTGGAATCCTCATACACTGCTGATGGGAAAGTAAAATGGTTCAATCACTGTGAAAAATAGTTTGGCAATTTCTCAAAAAGTGATACAAGAATTATGATAAGACCCAGCAATTCCATTCCTAGGTATATAACCAATAGAACTGAAAACAGGTACTCAAACAAATATTTGTATATGAGTGTTCATAGCAGCATGATTCACAACAGCCAAAAGGTGGAAATAACCCAAAAGTTCATCAATGGGTGAATGGATAAACAAATTGTGGTTTATATATACAATGGAATATTATTCATCCACAAAAAGAATGAAGTATTGATATCTGCTACAATGAATATGAACCTCGAAAACATTGTGCCAAGTAAAAGAACCCAGACACAAAAGGTTACATACTGTATATTTACATTTATGTGAAATATCCAGAAAAGGTAAATATCAATACATGGAAACAGAAAGCAGATTGATGATTGCCAGAGGCTGGAGGGAGGGAGAATTAGGGAGTAACAGCTTAATGGGTACAAGGCTTCATTGTGGGGTGATAAAAATGTTTTGGAACTAAGTAGAGGTGGTGTTTGCACAACGTTGTGAATGTACTAAATGCCACTGAATTGTTCATTTAAAAATGATACATTTTCTATTATGTGAATTTCACCTGGGGTAAAAAAAAGACAGATGAGAAATGAACATACCTTCACAAAGGTAGTTTTTTATAACAGCTAATCTACTTTGTTAATTATCCCATATGTTTTAAAGTCCCTGCAATGTAGAATGTCAGGAACACAAAAGATGTTGAAACTCTTAAATTGAAAGTTGGCACCACTCCAGGTATCTGAGAGAATCTCAGAATTGACCAAGAACATGCTGATTCTTTGACACGTACATACCAGCTCATCATATTCATCTATCATTAACAACCCCTATTTCAATAATCAAACCTGCAGCTTTTCAGTTCTATCACCTGCATTGGTCTCATCTCAGTTCCTTTTCATTTCATTATTCTTTTTCCTTCAGGATTGTTTTTTTTCTTCCTGTGGAAAGTTGTGGTCTGTAAGAATGAAGCAAAAAACAAAACAAAAAACAACCAAAAAACCCTCTGATGATGAGCCAGAATATAGTTCAGGTGGAGAAGGCTGAGTGTAAAGGAAGGGAATTGGAGTTGGAAAGCCCATGGAACAGTGTCCAACACTTGACATTGAAGAAGACCATAGCTCATGTGGTCCTGAGTGTGTACGAAGCTCTGCTAATTTATTTAGTCTAAAAGTTTCTTATTTCCATTTAATACCACAGTGAATTTTCAACATGACCAAAAAATCCAATAGAGAGATTTTGCTATGCTACCAAAAATTGAGCCATTCTTAGCTTGGGAACAGTCTGTCCAAAGTTCAACCAGCTTGGTAACATACTCTGTTCATCCCCTCAATCTGACCTCTTAGTGTGTTTAAACTGCAAAGGCACTTTCCTTTGTGAAGTTTTCAGTGACCACATCAACACACCCCCAGCAGCGTGCAATGTTTAGAAATGTTTTTCTCTCAAGTTTCCATTTTCTTGTTAAGTGCAGTAAACTTGCCCAGAAAATACTTCCATCAAACCTTATCTTTGATTCTCTGAGGTTTCAGGGCAGTACATCGTGTTGCTCATGACATCACGGTCTCCATGGCAACTCCCCAATGAGGCATTTCATGGTCAAAAAAAAAAATGCAAAGAAATTTCTGTTTAATCTTAGTAGACTTGGTTATTTATTATTGAGGAGGAGGGAATGGGAAGGATTGAATTGTATTACTTTAGGCTAATCACAGAAATTTCAATTCAAACTTTTAAGAGTCTCAATCAGTAACCTCCATTCTTCCAATTTCTTCTGTATCCTCTCCATAAAAGGTATGGTAACAGAACTCCTCTGAGGCTTACTTGAATAGGTATTCTGGATATTAAGAAGTGAAAGAAGACTTGACTGAGAAAATGGAAGAGGCCCAGTTGACAAAGCCCCAGGATTAAGACCCCTGTCTTGGTAAACAGTTTTCTGACTAACTGTGTGATCTTCAGCTAGTCAATCAACTTCTCTGTGCAGTTTCCTCAGTTGCTGAAAGGAAGGCAGTACTTGTTTTGCCACCTCTGGAGGGTACATTGTGAGGATAAAATATCTTATTTTTGTATAGCTCAGATAATGAATTTTTGGAAACTAGCAAAAAGTTTTGGTATTTTTATAATCATTTATACAACATATTTCAACTATAATAGCTGACACACCCATAATGCTTTCTAGTAAAATATGCCTCCTGATAAAGAAGGGGTTTAGATAGTCATGTTTAAAATCCATAATACAGCCTGATATGAAAAGAAGAGGTGAACAAATGAGATTCTCTCTGAAATTTACCCTGGAAGATTATAAGAATCAGTATCTCAAACTGAGAGTTTATAGGTAGAGAATTGTCATGAGGAAGGACCAGGGCCGATGGAAACTTTGAAAGTTACAAGAGTAAGAATAAGAATTAGGATACTGGCAAAGTAGATGTTATAAGGCAGCAGATACTATGAGTTCAGTAAAAAGTACCTAAAAAGAATGAAAAGTTTAAGTCAGCTGGTAGCAAGAGAAAAAAAGTTTATGTTGCAGAGGGAAGTAGAAACACTAGAGATATCACTTATTAAGCAAACATTAGTTAGGTGCCTATTGTACAAGGCTGAGCATTGGGGATTCAATAGTAAGACAGACACAGTTCTGATTTCATGGTGCCAACAACTGAACAGATTATTATTTTGAAAAAGGTGTCCTAAGTGTCTTGATAGAGAATATATGGGATAATGTGGGCAGTTCAAGAAAGACTTTCTGGAAACTGGCAATTTAAAATTTTATCAGGTCTGACCTATTGGACAAGTAGGAGTAATTCTGGTGAGAGTGATAGTAAAAGATATTTTAAACTATTGAAAAAATATATGAAAAGTGCTGGAAATGAGACATCAGCAGTTTTCCAGCACCAAGATACATATATTTCTATAATTAATTTCATTCTTTTAAGCTTTGCTTTGAGCAAAACTTTGCTCCTCTTGACCTATAGGGTCTAACTAGAGCAAATGGCTACAAGACTTAAGACACTTCATGTGAAGCTAAGGTGTATAGAGATATAAGGCATTGTCCTGCTCTTAAGAAGTTTATGGTGTAAATGAGCAAAAGGACTATCAAGAAGAAATAAATAAGAGAACTAATAATAAAATGTGTTATGTTCTAAGTGCCAAGTCAAAAGTACCTAAGTACATAAGTACATATAAGACAGTATCTGAATTCAAAGATGGAAAACCATAATTTTCAAATTATTAAATTCTCTTAAAAAGAGACATTTTCATTGTGTTTACCATGGGGCTCACATAAAACATCTTAGAGGTATAACAGTCTATTTTAAGCAGATAAAAACTTAACTTCAATTGCATAAACAACTCTACACCTTTATTTCCCCCACTTCCTTTATGTTATTAATGTTACAATTGACATCTTTTCATATTGTGTATCCATTAATATATTTTCATACTTACAGTTACTTTAAATAATTTAGTCTTTTAACTACTTTTATACTAGAATTAAAAATGATTTACATACTGCCATTATAGTATTATAGTATTTTGTTCTGTATATAAATATACAAATATATATATTTACATTTACCAGTAAGTTTTTTACTTTCATATGCTTCATATTTCTGTTCAGCATCCTTTTGGATCAGTTTGAAGAACTCCCTTTAGCATTTCTTAGAAGGTATTTCTACTGGTGATGAACTCTCTCAGGTTTTATTTATCTGGGAAAGTCTTTATCTTTCCTTCATTTCTGAAGGAGAATTTTGCTGGGTGTAGTATTCTTGGTGGTAGTTTTTTTTTCCTTTCAGTACTTTGAATATATTATATAGTATCTTCTGGCCTGCAAGATTTCTGCTGAGAAATCTGTTGGTAGTTTTATGGAGGGGTTTCCCCCTCTGCATCACAAATTGTTTTTCTCCTGCTGCTTTCAAAATTCTTTGTCTTTGACTTTGGACAATTTGATTATCATGTTTCTTGGTGTAGATTTCTTTGTTTCATTTTTATGGAATCCTCTGGGCTTCCTGGCTCTGACAATCCATTCCCTTCCCCAGATTTGGAAAGTTTTTGGCCATTATTTCTTTGAATAAGCTTTCTGGCTCACTCTTTTTCTCTTCTCCTTCTAGGACATGCGTATCTTGGTCTAAATGATAATGTTTCCTAAGTCCCTTAAGCTTTCTTCACTCCATTTCATTCTTTTATTCTTTCTGTTTCTCTGTCTGGATAATTTCAAATCTCTTATCTTCAAATGCACTATTTCTTTTTTCTGCTTGATCTAATCTGCTGTTGAACTCTTCTGTTGAATTTTTCATTTCAGTTATTGTATTCTCCAGGGCCAAGATTTCTGTTTGGTTCTTTTTTTTTTTTTTGTATTTTCTATCTCTTTGTTAAAATTCTCACTCTGTTTATGCTTTTTTTTCCTGAATTCACGAGTATCTTCTTTATCCTGAATTTATTGAGTATTTTGAATTCTATGTTAGGTAACTCATATATTTCCTTATTAGTAAGGTTAGTTTCTGGAGCATCTTGTTCCTCTGTCTGAGGCATGGTACACTGTTTCTTCGTTTTCCTTGACTCTTTGTGTTTGTATCTGCACATTAGAAAAAACAGACATCTCTTATAGTCTAGAACTAACACAAAAGAAAATAAGAAATGTATATCACAATAAAAAATTAAGCAAAATACAAGGGAAGACAGCAAAAGAGAAAAATAGAAAATAAAGAGCTATAAGATAGACAGCAAATAAAAATTAACAAAATGGTAACAGTAAGTCCTTTCCTATCAGTAATTACTTTAAGTGTAAGTGGATTAATGTCCCCATTCAAAAGTCATGGAATAGCTGAATGCATTAAAAAAAACCCACAATATTCAATTATGTGCATTCTATAAGAGACTCATTTTAGTTTTAAGTATCACAAATAGGCTGAAAGTAAAAGGAGAAAAAAGTATATCCCATATAAATGGTAACCAAAAGAGAAAAGGCTATGTTATATCAGACAAAATAGACTTTAAGACAAAAACTATCACAGAGACAAAGAAGGAATTATATAACTATAAAAGGGTCAATTCACCAGAAAGATATAACAGTAATAAATATATATGCACCCAACATCAGAGTACCCAAATATATAAAGCAAACATTAAAGAATTGAAGGAAGAAATAGTAATATAATAATATTAAGAGACTTAGGTACACCATTTTTTTTCAAAAATTAATAGAACATTCAGACAGAAAATCAATAAGGTAATAGTGGACTTGAAGAACACCATAGGTGAAATGAACCTCACAGACATATACAGAACATTCCACCCAACAACAGAATACAGATGACACTTGAACAACAAGGGTTTGAACTGTGTGGGCCCACTTACACATGGACTTTTTTAATAGTAAATGCTATAACACTACATATCTGCAGCTGGTTGAATCTATTGATGTGGAACTGTGGATAAGGAAGAACCATGGAGTTCAAGGGATAACTATAGACTATATGTGGATTTTCAACTGTGTGAAGGGTTGGTGCCCCTAGCCCACACATTGTTCAAGGGTCAACTGTATATTCTTCTCAAGTACACATGTAGCATTCTCCAGGATAGGTTACATATTAGGCCACAAAACAATTTTTCAAAAATTTAAGAAGACTGATAACATACTAAGTATCTTTTTTGACCAAAATGGAATAAAACTAGAAATCAAAAGCAGAAAGAAAACTGGAATATTCACAGATATGTTGAAATAAACAACACACTCCTAAACAACCAATGGGTCAAAGGAAAAAAATCAAAGTAAAATGAAAAAATATCTCAAAACAAATGAAAATGAAAGTTAAGCATATCAAAAATGATAGGACACATGGGGCTTCCCTGGTGGGGCTGTGGTTGGGAATATGCCCGCCAATGCAGGGCACACGGGTTTGATCCCTTGCTGGGAAGATCCCACATGCCGTGGAGCAACTAGGCCTGTGAGCCACAACTACTGAGCCTGCGTGTCTGGAGCTTGTGCTCCGCAACAAGAGAGGCTGCGATAGTGAGAGGCCCGCGCACTGGGATGAAGAGTGGCCCCCGCTTGCCACAACTAGAGAAAGCCCTCGCACAGAAACGAAGACCCAACACAGCCAAAAGTAAATAAATAAATTAAAAAAAATTATAAGACACAGAAAAAGCAGTAGTAAGAGGGAAGTTTATAGTGATAAGAGCCTACATTAAAAGCAAAGAAAAATTTCACATAAACAACCTAATTTTTTACCTTAAGGGAATGAGAAAAAGAAGAATGGACTAAGGCTAAATTAGTAGAAGGAAGAAACTAATAAAAGGTTGGAGCAGAAGTAAATCAAATACAGAATAGACAAACAATAGGAAAAAATGAATAAAATAAAGGTTTTTGAAAAAAGATTAACAAAATTGACAAAACTTTAGCTTGAATAAGTAAGAAAAAAAAGAGGGAAGACTCAAATAAATAAATGATGACAAAGGAATAAAAAGGATCATAAGAGACTACTAGGAACAATTATACAGCAAAACATTTGATAACCTGAAGAAATAGGTAAAATTGTAGCAACGTATAATTTACCAAGATTGAATCATGAAGAAATAGAACACCTGAACAGACCTATAACTAGTAAGGGTAATCAAAACCCTCCCAACAAAGAAAAGCCTAGGCTAGATGGCATCAATGGTAAAGTCTACCAAAACTTTAAAGAAGAATTAATACCAATCCTTCTCAAACTCTTCCAAAAATTTAAAAAGGAGGCAACACTTTCAAATTCATTCTATGAGGCCAGCATCACCCTGATGCCAAAACCCTACAAAGACACTGCAAGAAAAGAAAACTACAGGCCAATATTCCTGATGAATATAGATGTAAAAATTCTTAACAAAATACTCCCAAACTGAACTCAACAGTGCATTAAAAGGATTATACACCATGACTAAGTGGGATTTATCCCTGAGATTCAAGGATGGTTCAACATATGAAAATCAATTTATGTGCTACACCACATTAACAGAATGAAGGACAAAAAATTCCCATGGTGCATCTGAATAGATGTATTTGACAAAATTCAACACCCTTTCAAAATAAAAACTTGCAGCAAACTAGGAATATAAGGAATTTACTTCCACATAATCAACGCCATATATAAGAAGCCCACAACTAACATCTTACTCAATGGTGAAAAACTGAGAGCTTTTCCTCCAATATTAGGAATAAGGCAAGGATGCCCACTCTTACTATTTCTATTCAACATAGTATGGAAGCCCTTGCCAGAGCAATCAAGGAAGAAAAAGGAATAAAAGGCATTCGAATCAGAAAGGAAGAAGTATAGTTATCTCTGTTTGCAGATGACAAAAGCTTGTATGTGGAAAACCCTAAAGACTGCACAAAAATGCTGTTAGAACTAATGAATTCAGTAAAGTTGTAGTATACAAAATCAACATTAAACAAATCAGTTGTATTTCTATACACTAATAGCAAACTACCTGAAAGAAAATTAATAAAACAATTTTGTTTACGCTAGCATAAAAAATACTTAGAAAAAAACTTAACCAAGAAGATGAAAGACTGGTAAATGAAAACTATAAAACACTGATGGGTGAAATTAAAGAATACACAAATAAATGGAAAGACATCCTGTGTTTACCTTCTTAAGATTTAATATTGTTAAAAAGACTAAACTACCCAAAGAAACCTACAGCTTCAATGCAATCCCCATCACAATCCCAATAGCAGTTTTACAGAAATAGAAAAAAAACAATTCTAAAATTCATTCGGAACCTCAAAGGACCCTGAACACCCCCCAAAATTTTAAGAAATAACAGAGCACAAGGCATCATGCAATTCCTGATTTCAAAATATATTACATAGCAACAGTAATTAAAGTAATATGGTACTGACATAAAGACAGGCATATAGACAAATGGAACAAAATAGAGAGACAAGAAATAAACCCATGCATATATGGTTAATTGGTCTTCAACAAAGGTGCTAAGAATAGACAATAAAGAAAGGACAATTTCTTCAACAAGTGATGTTGAGAAATCTGTATATTCATATGCAAAAGAATAAAATTGGACCTTTATCTTATGGCATACACAAAAATCAACTCAAAATGAATTAAAGGCCTAAACATAAGACCTAACACTGTAAAAGTTTTGGACAAAAATATAGGGGTTGGGGAGGATGTGATTAAATTGTACACTCTTTTTGGGAATGTAAAATTGTGCAACCACTATGGAAAGCAGTGTGGAGGTTCATCAAGAAATTAAAAATAGAATTACCATGTGACCCAGCAATCCCACTACTGAGTACTTATCCAAGAGAACTGAAATCAAGATTTTGAAGAGATATTTGCACTCCCATGTTTACTGCAGCATTATTCACAATAACCAAGATGGGGAAACAACCTAAATGTCTATGAATAGATGAATGGATAAAGCAAATGTGGTATATACATACAATGGAATATAGTTTATCCTTAAAAAAGAAGGAAATCCTGACACATGTGACTAAATGTATGAACCTGGAGAAAGTTAAGTGGAATAAACCAGTCACAGAAGTATGAGTACTGCATGGATCTATTTAAATGAGCAATCTAAAATAGTCAAACTCATAGAAACGGAGAGTAGAATGGTGGGTGCTTGGGGCTGAAGGGAGGGGAAAATGTAAGTGGCTATTCAACTGGTATAAAGTTTCAGTTATTCAAGATGAATAAATTCTAGAGATCTGTTGTAAAACGTTGTGTCTACAGTACTGAATCATACACTTAAAATTTTGTTAAGGGGATAGATTTCATGTTGAGTGCTCTCACCACAATTAAAAAACAGAAAGATATTTGGCATGTGCCAAAGTTTCATTTAAATGATTAATGGAGGGACCATCGAATGACAAAGCTAGTTCAATGAAGGTATGGGAAACTGGGATTTATTTACTCAGTGAAAATAAGAACGGTGAAATAAGATTATTAAGTTAGATAAAAGACATCTGGACCCTAATCAGTTGTTAGTCAAAGTTACCATTTCTCTAGAGACTCAGATGAGTCTCAGATGGGCCCTAGTATGACAATAAAAGATCACAGAATCATCTCTTTGCCTTAGTTTCAAGCTCTGGATACATTTTCCTGAATATTTCCTCTGCAATCACGAGTAAACTGAATATTACTCTAGATAATGCATGCATGCACACATCCTCATACTGACATAAAAGCTGATTTCATACATTTTTGTGCTAAGATTATTAACTGAACTTGTTGCTTAGCTGTCTTCTATAGTTTTTAAAGGCAGTTGAAATTAGACGTAGGCTTAATACATAGCACACATATAGAGCCATGACTCATACGCTAACGGTACAATAATTTATATTATTGTACTGATTTAGTGATAGCTATTACAGGTAATCTCAGAAACGGTCTTCCGATTGTGTAGATTCTGTTCTATTTGGCCTGGTTCATTTACATAAGTGCAGCAAGAAATGTTGTTTCATAAGCCTTTGTATTGTATTGTCAGCAAAACTAGAGGAAAGCTCACCTAATTAATTTCTTTCTGGAGGTTATGCAAGGAATCTAGAATTGTATTTTCAATAGCCTTTATCATTCCAGAGGTTTTTTTCTACTACTCTTAGCTTATCTATTCTGAAGGCTAAGAAACTGAAACTGAGAAATTAATCTCCATCAGGTTTTACCTCTAGTACCCGTAATTGTGAGTGAATTTCTCCTTCTGCAGGCTCTCTCGATTCAATGAGATTCCTGGCTTGCCAGGAAGTGATCTTTCTTACTATCAGCTGCAAGCAGAGACCTCCTAAGAAGGCTCTGTAGATATTGATTCTTCATGTAAAGTATAGATTATTTTATTTTATTTTATTTATTTATTTTTTTTGCGGTACGCGGGCCTCTCACTGTTGTGGCCTCTCCCGTTGCGGAGCACAGGCTCCAGACGCGCAGGCTCAGCGGCCATGGCTCACGGGCTTAGCCACTCCGCGGCATGTGGGATCTTCCCGGACCGGGGCACGAACCCGTGTCCCCTGCATCGGCAGGCAGACTCTCAACCACTGCGCCACCAGGGAAGCCCTAAAGTATAGATTTTTGAGACAGACAGGTAGAGGTTTGCTCCTTAATATTGAGCCCTTCATACATAATTAAATGGAATTTATTTTCCAACACGACATTACCAGCATAGCCCATACATAGTTAAATGGAATTTATTTTCCAACATGACATTACCAGCATAGCTTTGGTTACACAATAGATCTGTAAAATTATAACCTGGCTTAACGACTGATTCCTAAAAATCCTACATAAAGAATCACAATGCCATTAAAGGTGAAGCGTCTCAGTTCAGGTAGTTGCAATAATATCTGTTCACTGTCCTAAGTATTTTGTAAACAGGGCAATCAGTATCTTACATATTTTCTGTAGAATCATGGTAGATCACTCTAGAGATAACATCTAAGTATAGTTTGCTCATTTATATATGAATCTTAATTAGAAATTGTAAAATGTGAACTTGGTAGTGTTTTATCTCTTTTTGTCAAAGGTCATTTGTGATTTTTGTAAGTTTAACCAAACATGAAAGCAGCCTTTTGGATTCCAGTAACCAGACTTACCACCATCCTTAGATTCCCTTAATGATTCATTACACTATAATCTATATTAAGATGTCCCAGAGGATATTTTTACTTAATTCTGAGGGGTCAGTGGCAATAAAAAACATTCTGAGTGTGTCCTTTCAGTTTTCACAAGTATAGCCTGTTAAACTGAGCATTAGAAATAGAATAAGAGGGAAGAGAAAAGGAAGTCTTATATGTTCATCATAAAACAGACCATTAAAAACACTACCAACAATATTTTAAACCAACAAGAACCTACTGTATAACAGAGGGAACTCTGCTCAATATTATATAACAACCTGAATGGGAAAAGAATTTGAAAAAGTATATATATATATATATATATATATGAAGCCTCAAGTATAAAATGGGTCTGGAGAATTACTGACTAAGAAAATGGAATTTGAAAAAAAGAAGGAAATTAATGACATTGAATCCATTGTACTTAGAAGAGATGGGGTTATAGTTTGTGAAAACAGTTTTGGATTTGTTGGAAAAAGAATTATAAATATATCAGCCAAGGAAGACTTTATATACTTAGAGATAACCTGTGAACATTAGGTGAGATTAAAAAAATATTTTGAAAGGGGACTATTCAAAAGCAGACAGGAATATTTCTGTTGACTTCTGTAGTTCTCAAACAATCCCAGAGTGGTTTATTCTCTGTGCTAGTGTTGACTTGGAAATTAGTGTGAAAAAAAGAGGAAAAAGCCATGTCAAAAAATTACTGTTAAATAAAGCCACATGGACTGTTTATTCATTTTAAGGAATCTCATTAATCCCCAAGATAGCTTTTTCAGCTCTTTTTTGAATAGTTACTCTATCCACTGTCCATTTGGCTTTTTAGCTACAAGCAGAAGTCTGAGTAAGTATCCAGTTCTTATTTTTCTAGGTGAAAATCAATGGGCTTGGAGCCAGTTTTAGTTTTCTAAAACGAGAACAAGTTTAGAAGAAACCTAAATATGAAAGACATGTTTATCCTTTCTTCCAAGGTAATACTTAGGGAGCTCTTCAGCTTTGTGGCTGGAGAAAAGAATGAACCCTATCTCCCATCTTTTCTTCTTGTAGAAATTTTACTAGGCAGGTAATCTAGCACCTGCTCACGCCCATCTCCTAAGTCTACTCATTCCCATATTTGTACCTTTGCTCTTCTTTCAGAAGCCCTCATTTCACTCTGTGCTCATCCTAAATGCCACAGAACTGCCAAGATCTAACTCCAGGCTCTGTGAAGTCAGTTCCACCTCTAGCTTTTATTTACCTTCCCTTTACAGTTCAAACACAGTGCTCAGAGGGCATTCCATGGAGCCCAGCATTTCTGAGTAAAATTATGCTTTTTGGTAATGTAGAATATCATAAACCCTCACATGGTAGTGACTATAACTTTATGTGATGGGAAAAAAATCATAGAATGAGTGTTCCCAGTCTTTTACTTCTTTTTGCCTACTCAAAGGATCATGTCTTTGGTTACTTCTTCTCTCCAACCCTTCAAATTGCTAGGTGAATTCTTTTGGGTTTTTCATGGGAAATCAAGATGAAGAGGGGAGAGAGGAAGAAATAAGGGCCTAGGTCTTGGAGGAGTGTGTGTCTGGAAGGATGAGAATAGTGGATGCAAGGGTCAAAAAATGTTGAAGAATTATAACTTCACACTATGAATCTTATTTATGGTAGTCAAGAAATTCTAGTAAAGGTCTTAAATAATTTTGAAATTATTTTCTTGCTCGACTATATTTTTTGACTACAAGAAGATTTGGGGACTAAACTTCATCATTAGGGGTTTATAACTGCTCCATTTGGTATTAATTTATGTGCTAACCAAAATTGAGAACACTCTATTGGAGTGAGTAGAGGTGATGTAGTGCAGATTTTTGAGACAGACATAGGTTTGATCCAGTTTTGCAGTTTATAGCTTGTGCAACTTTGGGCCAATTGTCTAAATAATCAGAGCCTTAAATACCTAATTTTGTTATTTTTTAAAAGGAAAATAGTAATAACAATGATGATGATGATGATGATAGTACCAAACCCAGAGATTAGTTGCAATGATTAAATAATGAGTTTAAGTACCTACCAAGGGACTTCCCTGGTGGCACAGTGGTTGGGAATCCGCCTGCCAATGCAGGTGACATGGGTTTGATCCCTGGTCTGGGAAGATCCCACATGCCATGGGGCAACTGGGCCCGTGTGCCACAACTACTGAGCCTGTGCTCTAGAGCTCACGCACCACAACCACTGAGCCCGCGTGCCACAACTACTGATCCCATGTGCTGCAACTACTGAAGCCTGCGTGCCTAGAGCCCATGCTCTGCAGCAGGAGAAGCCACCTCAATAAGAAACCCGTGCACTGCAATGAAGAGTAGCCCCTGCTCTCCACAACTAGAGAAAGCCTGTGCGCAGCAGTGAAGACCCAATGCAGCCAAAAAAATAAATAAATAAATTTATTAAAAAATATAAAGTACCTACAAAGATGCCTGACACCAAGTAAATGCTCATTAATATTAACTACCATTATTATTATTGCAATCCATATATGATTAGTTCCTTTGGAAAGAAGAATGATGGGAAAGGGATTAATTAGCTTGGCTAAGTGGTTCAGGAAAGGCTTTTCATAGGGTTACTTACCATATGAAACTTTCATCCATGTATGCTTTCAAAAATTACATGAAATATGCATATTCACTGGGAATAGTCATAGAATATAGAAACTGAAAAGAAGGAAAAAGTCATCTAAAACGTCACCTCTAAAAAATAATTACTATTAATGTTTTGCTGTATTTTCTTTCAGATTTTGTATGTGTGTGCTTTTTGATTGATATCTGTTTTAAAACAAAAGTAGGATACAATTATATGTTTTGCTAACTGCTTCCTACACTTCACATGTTGTGAATATTCTTCCATGGTGATATCTATATTATATAATCATTTTGAAATTTCTGTATAGTATTCTCTTTTATTGATGTTTCATAAATTATTTCACTAATAGCAAAGGTACAGTTTTGAGTTCGTTCCTAAATGGTGAGAAGGAGGCAGTCAAATGAAACTAAAGGCAGAGAGAACAGCAACTTCCAAAGTTCTGATATGGAAATGAACTTTTTACTTATGGAAGAGGGCCAGTGTGATGTCTGGTTAAGGAGAAGATATCAGAAGATTCTAAGCAACAGAGTGGCATGATCTATTTATCTATTATTTTTCAAATAATCCAGTAGCCACATGAAGACTAGAATGAAGGTTGGGGACTGGGAAGAGTGGAAGCAGGAAGACCAGTTAGAAGGCTCTTGCATTTTTCTGGGAAGAGAATGATGGTAACTTGGACTAGGGTAGAAGCTCTGCTGATGCCATCTTGAGACTTAATGATTTATCTTTTTTTTTTTTTTTTCAGTATGCGGGCCTCTCACTGTTGTGGCCTCTCCCGTTGCGGAGCACAGGCTCCGGACGCACAGGCTCGGCGGCCATGGCTCACGGGCCCAGCCGCTCCGTGGCATGTGGGATCTTCCAGGACTGGGACACGAACCCGTGTCCCCTGCATCGGCAGGCGGACTCTCAACCACTGTGCCACCAGGAAAGCCCTTAATGACTTATCTTTGAATTTGAGTTTTGTAAGTGAAAGTTTGATGGGACAATGGACCATGTACATGATCAAAGGAGAGGTACACAATACATGTGCCTATCATTCCTTGCTGTTCCATTTGCATACAGAATTTGCAGCACCCCATGAGCACAAAGTTCTAGTGAGCTCATAATACATGGGAGTTCAGCAAACTTGGAGCAAGTATAGAGTAAGTATGTTACATCTAAGACTGAGTAAGCAGGGTCACTGACAGGAAAGTTCTCCGTTTGAACCAGAACTTGCTTCAAAGGCAAAAAGAAGGCAGTTGTGTTCTAAGAAACATGAGGTACCAAAGAACTCTATCATAACCTCTCTTAATTGTGTTACTTCCTGGTATTAGCCAACCACTTCCACTGAAAATGATGACATTGAAGAAATGAGAAAGATAAGGCAGCTCAAAATTCCTTTTGTTTTCCATCCCTCCTCACTTATCAATAAACTAAGGGTAGAGAGCCTTGGTAGGATGTGCCTGTATCAAGAGGTGAAATAAAAACAGTTAAGTTAGTTTTGTGCAGGTTTCCCACTATTCTGATAAGAATGAAATGCATATGTATAAACTATGAACTAAGAATTGTTTAATTTTGATGATTTTTGCATACAAGTTAAGTGCTCTTATTTTGTACTTAAAACTGACTTTGCACAATATGTATGTGAACAATAAAATATGCTAATAATTTAAATTTTTAATTTTTCTTTACTTAGAATGACATTAATTGCTATGGGGAAAAATTAAGTAAGAAAAGAGGGACTGAGATGCGAATGTGAGCTTCACTGAGACTTTAAAATTTGAGCTAAGAGTGCAGGAGGTGAAGGAACAAATCGTGCATATCTGAGAGGATAGCATTGCAGGAAGATGGAAATCAGGCTCAGGGAAGAGCAACTCTTAGAGCCCTGTAGCGCTCTAACTGCACAAGCATTTAGAGTAACCCTGGAAGACTTAGCCACTGTAAAGACCCTGAGGGATTTGAATTGCATACCTAAAAAATACAAGGAGATATGTGAATTGGAGCAGATTCAGCTAGAGGAAGTATTGTCAAGAGGAAATGGGAGGTGAGGTGATTGGGGATTGTGGGGAGGGGGCATGGATATCTTGTAGGCCCTTGATATGACAGTAAGTAATTTGGCTTCTAGTTTGGGTGAAATTGGCTTTTACATTGCAGGGTTTGGGACAGAGTGGTGAAAGAAATGAATAAAGACATGGATTGAGGTACTGGCTCTATAATTTACCAGCCATTTGACTTTGACTATGTTACTTAATATTTCTTCTAAAGTTTACTTTCTTTCCCTTTTACTTGGGGTTAATAATTTACCTAACTCAGAGGGCTGTGAGAATCAAATATGATACTATATATGAAGTGCTTAGCACAGTGTTTGGCCTGTGCTAAATGCCCAATAAATATTATCTATTATTAATGCTGTTGTAATAATAGGAGCTCATGAGCAGCAACAATTTCCTTACTGTGCATTTAATATTTCCTAGGAATCAGGAAAAATGATTATATTAAAGTAGTTCCTACTTAGATAAGAAAGACCAATACACTTTAACCATTTAGAGTTATTTCCCATTTTAAACAATGTTACTAATTAATCCACTCAGGTTAAAAATATTTTTTTCATAAATTTTGGGGATTAATCCTTTGTCAGTTGCTTCATTTGCAAATATTTTCTCCCATTCTGAGGGTTGTCTTTTCTTCTTGTTTATGGTTTCCTTTGCTGTGCAAAAGCTTTTAAGTTTCATTAGGTCCCATTTGTTTATTTTTGTTTTTATTTCCATTTCTCTAGGAGGTGGGTCAAAAAGGATCTTGCTGTGATTTATGTCATAGAGTGTTCTGCCTATGGTTTCCTCTAAGAGTTTGATAGTGTCTGGCCTTACATTTGGGTTTTTAATCCATTTTCAGCTTATTTTTGTGTATGGTGTTAGGGAGTGATCTAATCTCATACTTTTACATGTACCTGTCCAGTTTTCCCAGCATCATTTATTGAAGAGGCTGTCCTTTCTCTGCTGTAGATTCCTGCCTTCTTTATCAAAGATAAGGTGACCATATGTGTGTGGGTTTATACCATGTTCTTGGATTGGAAGAATCAACATTGTCAAAATGGCTATACTACCCAAAGCAATCTACAGATTCAATGCAATTCCTATCAAACTACCAATGGCATTTTTCACAGAACTAGAACAAAAAATTGCACAATTTGTATGGAAATGCGAAAGACAAATCTTGAGAAAGAAAAACGGAGCTGGAGGTATCAGGCTCCCAGACTTCATACTATACTACAAAGCTACAGTAATCAAGACAGTATGGTACTGGCACAAAAACAGAAAGATAGGTCAATGGAACAGGATAGAAAGTATTTTTTTAATTTGAATTTTATTTTATTTATTTTTTTATACAGCAGGTCCTTATTAGTCATCAATTTTATACACATCAGTATATACATGTCAATCTCAGTTGCCCAATTTATCACACCACCACCCTTACCACCATGCTGCTTTCCCCCCTTGGACCATAAGAGACTACTACAAGCAATATATGCCAAAAAAATGGACAACCTGGAAGAAATGGACAAATTCTTGGAAAGGTACAACATTCCAATATTGAACCAGGAAGAATTAGAAAATATAAACAGACCAATAACAAGGAATGAAATTGAAACTGTGATTAAAAATCTTCCAACAAACAGGCTTCACAGGTGAATTTAATCAAACATTTAGCGAAGAGCTAACATCCATCCTTCTCAAACTCTTCAAAAAAATTGCAGAGGAAGGAACACTCTGAAACTCATTCAATGAGGCCACCATCACCTTGATACCAAAACCAGACAAAGATATTACAAGAAAAGAAAATTACAGACCAATATCACTGATGAATATAGATGCAAAATTCCTCAACAAAATACTAGCAAACAGAATCCAACAATACATTAAAATAATCATACACCATGATCAAGTGGGATTTATCCCAGGGTTGCAAGGATTCTTCAATATATGCAAATCAGTCAGTGTGATACACCATATTATCAAATTGAAGGAGAAAAACTATATGATAATCTCATTAGATGCAGAAAAAGCTTTTGACAAAATTCAACACCGATTTATGATAAAAATTCTCCAGAAAGCGGGCATAGAGGGAACGTACCTCAGCATAATAAAGGCAATATACTACAAACCCACAGCAAACATCATTCTCAATGGTGAAAAACTGAAAGCATTTCCTCTAAGATCAGGAACAAGGAAAGGATGTCCACTCTCTCCACTATTCTTCAACATAGTTTTGGAAGCCCTAGCAATGGCAATCAGAGAAGAAAAAGAAATACAAGGAATCCAAATTGGAAAAGAAGTAAAGCTGTCACTGTTTGCAGATGACATGATACTATACAAAGAGAATCCTAAAGATGCCACCAGAAACCTACAAGAGCTAATCAATGCATTTGGTAAAGTTGCAGGATACAAAATTAATGCACTGAAATCTCTTGCATTCTTATACATTAAGGATGAAAAATCTGAAAGAGAAATTAAGAAAACACTCCCATTTACCATTGCAACAAAAAGAATAAAATACCTAGGAATAAACCTACCTAGGGAGACAAAAGACCTTCATGCAGAAAACTATAAGACACTGGTGAAAGAAATTAAAGATGATACCAACAGATGGAGAGATATACCATGTTCTTGGATTGGAAGAATCAATACTGTGAAAATGACTATTCTACCCAAAGCGATCTACAGAGTCAATGCAATCCCTATCAAATTACCAAAGGCATTTTTTACGGAACTAGAACAAAAAGTCTTAAAATTTGTATGGAGACAAAAAAGACCCCGATTAGCCAAAGCAGTCTTGAGGGAAAAAAACGGAGCTAGAGGAATCAGACTCCCTGACTTTAGACTATACTACAAAGCTACAGTAATCAAGCCAATATGGTACTGAAACAAAAACAGAAACATAGATCAATGGAACAAGATAGATAGCCCAGAGATAAACCCACGTACCTATGGTCAACTAATCTATGACAAAGGAGGCAATGATATACAATGGAGAAAAGATAGTCTCTTCAATAAGTCGTGCTGGGAAAACTGGACAGCTACATGTAAAAGAATGAAATTAAAACACTTCTTAACACCACGAACAAAAATAAACTCAAAATGGATTAGAGACCTAAATGTAAGACTGGACACTATCAAACACTTAGAGGAAAACATAGGAAGAACACTCTTTGACATAAATCACAGCAAGATCTTTTTGATACACCTCCTAGAGTAATGGAAATAAAAACAGAAATAAACAAATGGGACCTAATGAAACTTCAAAGCTTTTGCACAGTAAAGGAAACCATAAACAAGACGACAAGACAGCCCTCAGAATGGGAGAAAATATTTGCAAACAAATCAGCGGACAAAGGATTAATCTCCAAAATATATAAGCAGCTCATGCAGCTCAATATTAAAAAAAACAAACAACCCAATCCAAAAATGGGCAGAAGACCTAAATAGACATTTCTTCAAAGAAGACATATAGATGGCCAAGAAGCACATGAAAAGATGCTCAACATCACCAGTTATTAGAGAAATGCAAATGAAAAGTACAATGAGGTACCACCTCACACTAGTTAGAAGGGACATCATCAGAAAATCTACAAGCAACAAATGCTGGAGAGGGTGTGGTGCAAAGGGAACTCTCTTGCACTGTTGGTGGGAATGTAGATTGACACAGCTACTATGGAAAACAGTATGGAGGTTCTTTAAAGAACTAAAAATAAAATTACCATATGATCTAACAATCCCACTACTGGGCATACACCCAGAGAAAACCATAATTCAAAAAGACACATGCACCCCAATGTTCATTGCAGTACTATTTACAATAGCCAGGTCATGGAAACAACCTAAATGCCCATCGACAGATGAATGGATAAAGTAGATGTGGTACATATATAAAATGGAATATTACTCAGCCATAAAAAAGAATGAAATTGAGTCATCTGCAGAGATGTGGATGAATCTAGAGATTGTCATACAGAGTGAAGTAAGTCAGAAAGAGAAAAAACAAATATCGCATATTAACGCATGTATGTGGAACCTAGAAAAATGGTACAGATGAACCAGTTTGCAGGGCAGAAATTGAGACACAGATGTAGAGAACAAAAGTATGGACACCAAGGGGGCAAAGCAGAGGAGGGTGGCGGTGGGGGTGGTGGTGTGATGAATTGGGCAATTGGGATTGACATGTATACACTGATGTGTGTAAAATGGATGACTAATAAGAACCTGCTGTATAAAAAATAAATAAAATAAAATTCAAATATTCAAAAAAAAGACACATCTGATAAAACACTGATATTCAAAATGTACAAATAACTCTTAAAACTCAACATTTAGAAAAGAAACACCCTGATTAAAACATGGGCCAAAGACTTAAACACCCACTTCACCAAAGAAGGTAAACAGATGGAAAATAAGCATATGAAAAGATTCTCCATATCACATGTCATTAGGGAAATACAAATTAAAACAACAATGAGATCCACTACACACATGTAAGAATGGCCAAAATCCAGACCACTGGTACCATCAAATTCTGGTGAGGATGTAGAGCAACAGGAGGTTTCATTCATTGCTGTGGGCATGTGAAATGGTACAGACACTTTTGAAGACAGTTTGGTGATTCTTACAAACTTAAACATGCTATTACTATACAATCCAACAATCACATTTCTTGATGTTACCCAAAGGAGGTGAAAACTTACGTCCATACAAAAACCTGCACCTGATGTTTATAGCAGCTTTATTTATAATTGTCAAAAGTTGAAAGCAACTTAGATGTCCTTCAGTGGGTGAATGGATAAATAAACTGGTACATCCAGATAATGCAATATTATTCAGTGCTAAAAAAATGAGTTATTAAGCCATGAAAAGACATGGAGGAAACAAAGATGAATATTACTAAGTGAAAGAAGCAAATCTGAAAAGACTATAAACACTGTAAGATTCCAACTAGATGACGTTCTAGAAAAGGCAAAACTACGGACAGAGCACAGAAAATTTTTAGGGCAGTGAAAATACTTTGTATCATATTATAATGATGCATACACGTTATTATACATTTTCCCAAATTCATAGAATGTACAACACCAAGAGTACATTGTAATGTATGGACTTTGGATGATTAGGATGTGTCAATGTAGATTCATCAGTTTGGGCAAATGTATTGGTCTGGTAGAGGGTACTGATAATGGGGGAGGCCAGGCGTGTGTGGTGTCAGGGGGTATGTAAGGAAGATCTGTACCTCCCTTCAATTTTTCTGTGAAGCTAGAATTCCTCTAAAAATGTCTTAATTTTAAAAACTAAATTTGGGTCTTTTAAATATCTATATCCATTTACTTAAATTTTGAACATATGGAATACAGTTATAATAATTGCTTTAATGTCTTTCTCTGATAATTCTAATATCTGTATCATTCTAGTTTGGTTTGATTGATTGGATTTTCTCTGAATTATGGGTCATAATTTCCTGTGTCTTTGTAGGGCTGGTGATCTTTGGTTAGATGCAAGATTTGTGAATTTTCACTTGTTGGCTTCTGGCTATTTTTATATTCCAATAATTCTTGATGTGTTATCGTTAAGTTACTTGTAACGAATTTTATCCTCTTGGATCTTGCTTTTATGATTTGTTAGGTGGGTCAGTAACAGGGATCAGTCTAAAGCTAATTATTACCCACTACCAAGGAAAGATCTTCCTGAGTACTTTGCCTAATGCTCTATGGATTATGAGTTTTTCCAGCCTTGCTGGGCATAGTTCCCAGGCAATTTCTTCTAATCCTTTTAAGTGGTTCTTTCCTTGGTTTTAGATAGATTCCTAACATACATGTACTGATAATTACACTGCTGCATACTAGAGGGGGACTCTGCAGATATCTGGAGTTCCTTTCTGTGTAGTCCTCTCCTCAGCTTTACTTTGCTCTGGTAACTTTAACTGTCTTGTCTTCCTCAGACTCTTCAGCTGCATCCCTTTAACTCAGGGAGACCACTGGGCTTTGCCTAGTTTCCCCCTCTCTGTTCATCAGCTTGGAAATGTTCTTTAGAAAGTAAGCGTGGACAGTTGTAAGTTTTCCCTCATTTGTTTACTGTATCTTAGGAGTCACTGTCCTTTGTTTCCTAATGTCAAATACTTGTGTGCCTTCTTAAAAATATATACATTTGTACTTTGTCATGGTTTTTAGTTGTTTCACATGGGAGGGTAAATCCTGTCCCTGTTACTCCATGTTGACTGGAAATGGAAATTTTCCTTTAATCTTAATACAGAAAATTTCCTTAAATTTCTAAGCTTTTTAATGCCCCTATTCCCATCCATTTCATCCAAGCCTTGTACACTTGTCTCTGTGTTTTCTTATATCCTCTCAGTGGATGATCTCTCTCAGAGAGAATTAGTAATTTGATGTGGGAGTTGCTTGAACTTACCACTCTCTTACCTCCAAGGCTTTACACGTGCATTTCCCATGCCTAAAATGACAGCTCACATATTTGTTTAGTTAACTCTTCAGTCTTCATGTATTAGTTCAAATATCACTTTCTCGACACGTTCTTCTACCCCTAGACCTAGACTTTGATCTCTTTACTCTCTACTCTTTGAGTTCTTTTCTTCTTATACAACTTGTTATTTCTTACTTAGAGTTTGTCTTTCCCACTAGACCAAGAATGCTAATAAGAAGAGGGATATTGACACTTTAATAAAAATCCATATCCAGTGCATAGAACAGTTCATAGTGGGTATCCAGGGATAATCTATCATACTGATTTAAATTTTGTTTAGATTTGTCAAGCAAATTAGCTACGAAGGAAATAGTTCTCAGCACTTACTTTAAAGTAGCTAAAAAATGTGAAGACACTAAAAGTCATGACAAAAAGCACGTGAACTTAGACATCAAAACAAATTTGGGTTTACATTTTGGAGTCACTACTACTTACTAGCTGAGTGACATGGAGTAAATTATTTGCCTCAGGTTTTTGTGTTTGTTTGTTTGTTTGTTTTTGCATTGAGACAAGAACAGCTTCTTCTTAGAGTTGTTATGACACCTAACTGAGGCTGCCTATCTTAGAATCTCTAGCATAATGCTTACAATATAGTAGATGCTTCATAAATGTTAGTTTCTCTCTTCATCCTTTTGCCACTCCACTCCCCCCTTCTACTGCTTTATTTCAGTTATCTTTCCCCCTCAGGAGAATCCTCAGTGCATTACTGATACTATCTATAGTAGCAGATGACATAGCAAAATGTATTGCCTTCTCTAGGTCATAAGCATGAATTTAGGTAAATATAGTCACAAAATCACAAAGAATCAGAATTGGCAGAGACTTGTGAGCTCCAAATCCTCATAGGTGGAGGCACTGATGTCCAGAGGGGAAAAGTGACTTGACGAGGGTCCTAAAGAAAACTGGTGAGGTGCTTTTGGGAAGAACATAGCTAAGTAGCTCAGGGTAACTGAATTGATAGATTTGTTGGTCCTCAGATTAATTAATATCAATTGATATTCTTAAATACAGTCTTATGCTGAGTCCTGTTAGATAGTACTTATGGAGCTAAAATTGGCAAACAAAAATACAGATATTGGGACCAATTCTATCCTTTTCCTTATTCCTAAAAACTATGACTCCTTGTGTATAAAAGTTCAGGCAAGATTTGATTTCAGATAGAATTCTTGCTGTGTGTTTACTGTTTTAAGCAGCCCATCTGTTTAATTCTTACCATTAACTGTGCCTAATTCTATGGTGTAAACTGGTATTGCAGACAAGTGGGTAGCAGATTTACAAAAGTTGTGTCCATATGTTGTACCATGGGGATGGGTGGGTGGTGGTTAGGAAAGGAATGATGAACTCTAGTGTCAAACAGCCCTGATAGAAATCAGGCCGTTGATATCTTATGACTGCGTTGTTCCTTTGAGTTGATCTCTGGGATCAGTGCCAGAAAAACAAATGAGAACCAGAGACCAAATTAAGTGTTGCCTGATCATTATGTCAAAGACAAAAGCAGGAAGATAAAAATCGCAAAGCCAAATAGATGCAGGGCAAAGGGGAAATAATGGCAGCTGTAACCATAGTTTGGAACTATGAAGTGGAACAAATGAGACTGAACTTGCTTACCATCTGTTCAGAAGCAAGGGGAGCCTCAGAAAGTACCCTGGGCTTGAGGTCTGCTGATGGGCTTTGACATTCTTGCTCAATTTCTTACGGATGGGGTGACTTGGGAAAGGTAACCTGTTTCTTCTCCATTTCAGTTTCCACATCTGTTAAATGGAGACGATGATATCCCCCTTTTCCCAAGACCAGCATATTTTA
The DNA here is from genome assembly GCF_003676395.1 of Aethalodelphis obliquidens. Taxonomy (NCBI): domain Eukaryota; kingdom Metazoa; phylum Chordata; class Mammalia; order Artiodactyla; family Delphinidae; genus Aethalodelphis; species Aethalodelphis obliquidens. The sequence continues at coordinate 5,087,713 of NW_020838004.1, read as the reverse complement.
GTTCTCTAACAGCTTCACTTCCCCTAACATCTGCCTCCCACCCTTAGCACCCAATTTCCAGCTTCAGCGTCTTTCTATGATCTCCTGTCCTTGCTAGAACCCTACCCATGATGGACATCATCACTGTACTTTAGCAGAAACATACAATGCAATAGCAAGAATGCAGAATTCTTACTAAATTGCTCCAGATTTCCAATCCTTCCTCTGCTCATGGATGATCCTGAAATATTACTTATCTTTTCTAGGCCTCAGTTTCCCCAAACTCACAGGTTGTTGTGAGGTAATGCTCACAAAGTACTTAATACAATGTCCTGGCGCATAAGTAAATTTTAGCATCCATCATACAAATCACTAAATATGTATTATTTCTGTTGTTGTTAATATTGTAAAAGTACAGATTTTAAACCTTTAAAAACACATACAGGGGCTTCCCTAGTGGCACAGTGGTTAAGAATCTGCCTGCCGATGCAGGGGACACAGGTTCGAGCCCTGGTCCGGGAAGATCCCACATGCCGTGGAGCAACTAAACCCGTGAGCCACAACTACTGAGCCCATGTGCCACAACTACTGATGCCCACACGCCTAGAGCCTGTGCTCCGCAACAAGAAAAGCCACTGCAATGAGAAGCCTGTGTACCTCAATGAAGAGTAACCCCTGCTCGCCGCAACTAAAAGAAAGCCCATGTGCAGCAACGAGGACCCAACACAGCCAAAAATAAATAAATAAATAAATTTATTTTTTAAAAAAACACATACAAATATATATGGAGCACATGTCAAAGATTAGTTTAAATCATGAATGAGAGAAGCAGCAGGATGGAAAAGAGACTCAGAAATAAAGAAGGAAAGCATGATGAAATAAGGTTAAGTTACATACAAAACTGTTAATGTCCTAAGAGGTCAATAAAATTGTAAACTCTGAGGTTATCTTTTTTACTGGGAATTTATTATTTTTATCTCCACTGGACAAAGGTACCTCACAACTTATCAATCTTCTATAAGTAAACACTTAACTTTATGCAGGGTCTGAGCCTTAATTAATAATAAATATTAAGTCAAATTAAATGACGGCCCTAGAGAATCAGGAGACTCAACAGCAGGCTTGTTAGAAAACGCTCTAATAGATCACGAAAAATCTGGCAGTGATCTCCTTGCTTTATTTTCCAAGTTTTAGGTAATTATTTTTGCTTTGGGTTTGGTCAATGAATCATTGTCCTGTCTAAGACCTTGGCCTTCTGGGACCAGGCTTTGGTAGGCAAGCTAAAATTTCTCACCCTCTGAGCTTTTGTAACCAGATTAAATCACCATAAATATCTTTGTGTTTGAAACTTCTGAGGACATTGGGAAATGAGAAAGGGAAAAGAAACGGGAGCCTGGAAATGAAACGAGTTTTATTTTCGTTTTCACATAGGGTGTGACCTCTTTTTCTTGGGTGTTTAGAAATGGGGCATGTTTCACATTTGCAGCGGCCAACTGCATGAAAACATAAAACAATTAACGTTCATATCTGACCAACATTTTCCTTAAATCTCAGCTGTTATCCTTTCCTCCCTGTCCTCTTCAAATGGATTTCCTGTTTTTTCAAGTCCTTTCATTTTCCTTTATTCTTTATCTCTCTCCCTAATCTTTCCCTCTTCCTTTCCTACCCTTCCTGGGTCTTTATATTTACTTCGAGCAGTCTTTCCTCCTTTTTTTAATTTTGACTCTTTCCTCTTAGAGTGGTTGGAAGCCAAAAAGATCTGTTTTCTTTTCTCTCTTTCTCTGAGTCCTTTCTTTAGCTTGCTTTTATGATCCCCCAGCTGTTTCTTTGGTTGTCACTACCCAGGCCCTTTGATCCCAATTCCTCCTTTCGACTGTTTCACATATTCTTGAGCTTAGTTAGAGGGAGGACAAAAGAAGAAGAGAAACTCTTTAAGGCAAATCAACATATATTTTGGAGAAAAATCTTTAATTAGTCTTTAATACAGGATGCCTCTGATCACATTTTTAAATTAAATAAATAAAAATTACTGTTTAAAACTGTAGAGACAATGATATTGCCACAGATTTTAAAAGAAAGAGGTTTTTTTTTTTGTTAACCTCCCTCATATACATAAACATTTTCATTTCTGTATTTTCCTTCTGTCTTTGTCTTCTGATATACATGTTTTTGCATGATTGCATTTAAAAATCTCTTTATTTAAGCTTGTGGCCTAGATATGTGGGCATATCTTGCAGGTGTATTAAGGAGTAGAAAAAATTTGGCAATTTAAAGCCTCTGGGGCTACTGTGACCTTTTGGTGTGGGAAACAAAGCCCGACCTTCAGGGAGCTGTGTCCATCCCCATGCTGGGTGCCATAGTGTTTGAATTACCTTGCTCTGAACACATGGTCAGGCAAACACAGTTCTGCCTTCCACAAGTAGACAGTCAGCAATGAACTTGTTTTCTAAGTCACTTGGAGCAGAAGGACAAGCTAGTTAATAAAGGACATTCTAACAACTGAATAAAGAATCTCCACTGTGTGAATGAAAAGTGGCCCCTATTATACAGAAGATGAGTCTGAGATCTGAAGTGAGATCTGAGTTCACGTCCTCCCACTTGCTGATTGCATAACCTTGAGTAAATATTAAGTTCTCCAGGCTTTAGTTTCTTCTTCTGTAAAGTGGAGATATTAATGGAGGCATTATTCACTATATTTGAGGATATCATAAGCATATAATATCAGTGGAGATATTATACGTTATATAGTAGTTCCCCCTTATCCATGGTTTCAGTAACCCATGGTCAACTGCAGTTCAAAAATATTAAATAGAAAATTCTAGAAATAAACAATTCATACATTTCTGAATAGTATGATGAAATCTTGCACTGCCCAGTCTGTCCCACCTGGGATATGGGTTATCCCTTTGCCTAGTGTATCCATGCTGTGTACTCTACCCACTTGTTAGTCTAGGAAAAAACATAGTGTATATAGGATTCAGTACTATTTTAGGCATCCACTGGGGGTCTTGAAACATATCTCTCACAGATATGAGGGGACTACAGTAGACCATTTGAGACAAGATACAAGTTATCATAAATGCTGAGGAAATCTCATATAATCATTTGTTTTTCTGTTCATCAAGAATGCTTGCAAGAAGGAAATGAAATTTCAAGGTTTAGTACACATCTGTATTATTACTATTTTTCACAATCTCTTTCAAATTACAAGTGGATATCTGCTGAGAAAATGGGAGCAATTAAAGCAGTAACTATTTAAAAACAAAGTGTTATAGGAATTGGTCGATAGATCAATGAGATAGTATAAAGTTCAGAAATAAGCTTAGATTTATAAAGAAGTTTAGTATATGATGAAGATGACATTTCAGATCAGTGAGCATTTGTATGAAAATATACCCTTGCATGAAGTATGAAATGTCATGTTCTGCCTCAGCTTAATCTTTTCCTTAAAGAGCACCTTGAATTTTGTTTTAAAAATTTATGAAATTATTCAAGATGGTGAACTAAATTTTATTCCCAAATTTTCAATGAAATCAGAGTAAAGATACTTGAAAATCAGTATGTCCTTAACAATGCTGTAAAAAGATTGCTATAGGAAATAGAAATTTTTAAGAATTTTTGTAGGATACAAAGAAAATGGGATCAGATTAATGAAGACAACCAAAAATATATAGATAATTTAGGGAAAGTAGCAGCAATAAAGAGCCTAGAGGTGGAGGTAAAAAGCAGAACCATTGACTCAAGAAACAAAAAAGAACTTTAGAGCATTCTAATCTATTACTGTTAGAGACACTTAGGAGAATATTTCAGACTCAAAATAAGAGCAGGCTGCAATGAAAGATAAAAAAAAAAACCAGTTCTTATAAACAATAATCATGCTTGCTAAATTTTTTTCAAAAGAAGGCTTGAAAACCAAATTATAGATCTAAAAATGAAGATGATGGAATCTCCAAAAATGTAGAGAAAAAAGAGAAAAAAAAAATGGAATTATGAAAGAAAAGTAAGAAAGCAAGGAGGTCAGATGCAGAAGCTCATTATCTCTTTATAGTATTTAAAACAGTTTAATGCTCCTGGGAATCGACTGATAGATTAGCAGTGGCAGCCTGGAGTTCAACAATTGCCCTGCATTTATATGGAAATTTATCCACGGTAAAGATGGCATTTTAAATCAATGGGTGTTGAGGGAGAGGGTTCACTGGCCTCTGGGAGCATTGTCAAGACCCTTGCTTTATGCCCAAATTATTTGATTAGATGCAGAACTGATGTAGATATGCCAGAAGCTCTGGTAACCAACGTTTCAAATTTGTAACATTTTAATGTTTATTTCCTTCCATTCTAAAAGTACATTTCATCTCCCAAGGGAAGTCAGAAATGGAGTAGAAGGCAAAGGCAGGGGTAATTCTTCTGCTCTAACAGGTGTGAGCAGGGAAAAAATAAACAGTTTGGGGAATTTTTCCAGTCCTACCCACTGTTCTGCTCTGTTAAAAAAAGGCTGTTGCTCTTTTACAAAACTGAAAAAGAATAGGCACTAACTATCACACAAATCTTACTCTTTTCCAAGCTTTTATTTTTCCTTGAGAGGAAGATGGGTCTGGCTATGTAAATATTCCCCCAGACAACTTACATAACCTTAAAGAGAAACTCAGAGACACAGAATGCAAAATCAGAGAAAAGGATTTAAGGCTGCCTCAACCATTTTGTGAGCTGAGAGCAAAAAGGAAACATTGATTATAAGTCTTAGTATTTCCTGCACATTGGAAGGAGGGAGTGAAACATGACATGGTGCTCAGTCAAGGAACCAGATTCCACCAGTTTCTCAAACTTAAGTGTGAAAGTTTGCTTGACTCTCTATAGTCATTTTAAAATAATTTGTGTTTAATTTGAAAATAATCTAAATACGTGACTATGAGCTTTTTCTGAGCCATCAAATGACTACTTGAATATGGCCGCATAATTTCTGTGTTGGAGTTGGCGTTTGTGTTTACAACTTTATTGGCCTCAAGTAGAAAGGAAAAGAACAGAGAAAAAAAATAAATACATTAGTGAAGGCCAATGCCATCAAGATGCAGGCTGTGAACAAAAGTGTCATAGGAGTTTAAACAAAGAACTGTGTCGGGAACACCGAGTTCTCTCAGTGCACAGGAGCACAGGTTGCCAAACCTAAAAATCTGTGCTCTGGCGTCCAGTGCCACAGTCAGAGAGTAAAGAGAGATTGTATTTCAGCAAAGTAACATCATCTATCATCTTAAATTAATAGATTTAATTTGAATTATCTTGGTTCTAGAAATTTATAGTTGTGTGAACATAAGGAATTTATACCCAGGTTTACGTTTGCACAGATTTAAATAGCATGCCAATAAAAATAATTTAATGAAAAGTAAAAATTAGAGCCATGGGTACTAGTGTTTTTATTAGCCAGGAAACACACATCACATCCGATCCAAGCTAGCTGACCCTAGTGGGTCCCCCAGGCCACAAAGCTTGTTGCACGTGGTTGGACTGGAATAGAATCAAGGGCTCATGTGACTTGGCCTCTGTGTTTCTTCCTGAGACAAGCCCCTCTAGGGTATCCTCTTCAATTTCTAGCCAGTTTTTTTTTTTTTTTTCATGTTTTAATTTTCCATTCATGAATAAGTCTCTTTCCTTGGTGTTTACTTAGCTGTGCATACTTGTCGGCACACAGGAGAATGAGATGTTTTGGAAGATCAGGGCTTGGGTTCCCTCTGAGAAGAAGGTCTTTAGTGGCAGCTAGTTTGTAACTCACACAAGACAATGTAACCCTGGTGGGGCATGAATTCTATCCCAGATAATCTGAGAAGACTTCGAAATCATCCCGGCCTTCCTGTGGGCAACACTACTGCTCTGGTGGAAATTATGACCACTCCCACCCAACTGAGAGTGGGCAAAATCCTTCTCTTTAAGACAAAGAGTTTAGGGCTCCTGGGGCTCTTTGGGGTGGCTGTTAATTAGGTGGAAAGATGGTGCATAGTTCAAATTAAACTAGAAAAACAATATATGAGTTTATGATATAAACATAACCATTTTAACCAGATAAAGTGCTCCTGATTGCTGACTAATGTATTCTCTCCCTATAGTTGCATTATGATTGTTGTGGTCTGAATGTTTGCGACCCCCCACCCAAATTCATATGTTGAAATCCTACCCCCAAAGATGATAGTATCCAACAAACACATGAAAGGTTGCTCAACATCAGTAATCATTAGAGAAATGCAAATCAAAAGTACAATGGGGTATCACCTCACACCAGTCAGAATGACCATCATCAGAACATCTACAAACAATAAATGCTGGAGAAGGTGTGGAGAAAAGGGAACACTCTTGCACTGTGGGTGGGAATGTAAATCGATACAGCCACTATGGAGAACAGTATGGATGTTCCTTAAAAAACTAAAACTAGAACTACCATACGACCCAGCAATCCCACTCCTGGGCATATACCCTGAGAAAACCATAATTCAAAAAGAGTCATGTACCACAATGTTCATTGCAGCTCTATTTACAATAGCCAGGACATGGAAGCAACCTAAGTGTCCACCGACAGATGAATGGATAAAGAAGATGTGGCACATATATACAATGGAATATTACTCAGCCATAAAAAGAAATGAAATTGAGTTATTTGTAGTGAGGTGGATGGACCTAGAGTCTGTCATACAGAGTGAAGTAAGTCAGAAAGAGAAAAACAAATATTTTATGCTAACACATATATATGGAATCTAAAAAAAAAAAGGTTCTGAAGAACCTAGGGGCAGGACAGGAATAAAGACGCAAAGGTAGAGAATGGACTTGAGGACATGGGGAGGGGCAAGGGTAAGCTGGGATGAAGTGAGAGAGTGGCATGGACAGATATACACTACCAAATATAAAATAGATAGCTAGTGGGAAGCAGCTGCATAGCACAGGGAGATCAGCTTGGTGCTTTGTGACCACCTAGAGGGGTGGGATACAGAGGGTGGGAGGGAGATGCAAGAGGGAGGAGATACGGGTATATATGTATAGCTGATTCACTTTGTCATAAAGCAGAAACTAACATACTATTGTAAAGCAATTATACTCCAATAAAGATGTTAAAAAAAAAAAAAGATAATAGTATTAGGAAGTGGGCCTTTGGGAGTTGCTTAGGTTGTGAGGGTGGAGTGCTCATGAATGGATAAGTGCTCTTATAAAAGAGACTCCGCCAAGATCCCTTGCCCCTTATACCATGTGAGGAAACAGTGAGAGGGCTCCAGCTACTAAACAGGAAGGAGGCCTTTACCAGAAGGTGAGCATGCTGGGGCCAGATCTTGGACTTTCTAGCCTCCAGAACTGTGAGAAATAAACATTTGTTGTTTATAAGTCACGCGGTCTGTGATATTTTGTTATAGCAGCCCAAATGAACTAAAACAATGATCAAAAGATTACTTGATGAACATATAATCAGAACCAGGGGAGTCCGCTGGATTATCTGTCTAGTCTGCTCAGAACCTGATAGACTTCAGCAGCCGTCTCCGTCCCAGGGAGGCAAACTTCATAGACCTCCCTCCTGCACTGTGTTTGAGTGTACCCAGCTAGCATTTGCTTCTGTCAGTTTTTTGATGCTTTTCTTTCTGATGGATGCATTGTTTCTTTAAATATGCTAATACCCTAAATCTGCTTCTAAGCAGGGCTTGCTGGTCTAAGTCTTTGTTTTTAAGGTAACCTTATATAAGTCAACTTTGAGCCACTGTGTGTTGATTTTATTTTTCTCTCAGAAGCTAATCTTGTTAATTTTATTTCCAAGTTCTTGGCATCTCACTGTTGCTTCAGTATAGTACTTGTTCCTTTCTTTTACTTTGTCCTTTTTTTTTTTTTTTTTTGTGGTACGAGGGCCTCTCACTGTTGTGGCCTCTCCCGTTGCGGAGCACAGGCTCCGGACGCGCAGGCTCAGCGGCCATGGCTCACGGGCCCAGCCGCTCCGCGGCATGTGGGATGTTCCCGGACCGGGGCACGAACCCGTGTCCCCTGCATCGGCAGGAGGACTCTCAACCACTGCGCCACCAGGGAAGCCCCTTTGTGCTTATTAAATGAAAGAAAACTACCCCTGATGTATGCTATGATGTCTCCAGAATTTCCATATAGGAAGGGCATGGGACCTGTGATCTCACAGGAATCGGGGGTACAGGACTCCTTTGAAACTCCTTTTGGAGGACAAGCATACTACTTTTATGAAGAAACTGTTTATTAGCCAGTAGCTTAAGCTGTGTTTACATAGTAATCATGTTTCTACTTGGGTTAGGTGTTTATTTAGAGTGATTTGGGTGATGGGGCTGAGGAGGACTGTGGGTATTTTTGCTTCCCTAAGCCACCCCTTGGTTGCCCTTGGTGCATGGTTTGGCTCTTCAACCTGGATCATAGATTGGCTTTGCATTGTTCCTGGATATGGACTTAATGAATTGACTCTCTCACAGAAACCTCCAATTACTTATTTCACTTTTATATGTACAGACATCTATTTGCACCTGAGTGTTTTATGTCCTAGTTTTGCAGATCCACAAATCACTAACTTTGTCAGCAAAAGGACTGCTTTCTTTTGCAGATATCCTCTTTGCCAGAGAGTAAACACGTTTTTCTCTCTCCATCTGCACAATTCCATTTTGACTCCAGGCAATACAGACAATGCCTGTGCAGCCATTCAGGTGTCTGTCAATTAACCCATAGTAACTGCAATCAGTCCCTGGTTGCCCAGTTTCCTCCTTGAATCCTGATACCAAGATGCCATTAGAAGGGGAATGTCATGGGCAGAAATGTAAATGACTAAAGATTGCAAGTGTGTGTGTTGGGGAGGGGAGGGTTGGATCCAGGTATGTTCCCTTTAATTATACTCAAAAGTCAAATATAAATTATATTACTGTTTGGGGATCCATGGCTTTTCTGCAACCCAATAACATAGTGTATGAGTTCCTATTGCTGCTCTAACAAATGACCACAAACTTAGTGACTTAAAATAACATAAATTTATTATCTAACAGTTCTGAACATCAGAAATCCAAAATGGTTCTCATCAAGTTAAAATCAAGGTGTTAGCAAGGCTGCATTTCTTCCGAAGGCTCTAGGAGAACCCGTTTCCACTTTCTAGAAGCTGCTCACATTCTTTGGCTCACAGCCCTCTTCCTCCAACTTCAAAGCCAGCAATGTTGGGCTGAATCTTTCTAACACTGTCATCTTCCTGGTTTTCTTCTGCCTCCCTCCTGGCCTTTTAAGGACGCTTGGGCCCAACTGAATAATCCAGGATCATCTCTCTATTTTAAAGTCAGCTGATTAGCAACTTCATTCGATCTGCAACATTAATTCCATCTACCACCTTAATTCCCCCTTGCCATGTAAACTAATAAATCACATGTTCCAGAAATTAGGACAGGGACAACTTTCAAGGGTGGGGGGAGCCTTGTTCTGTCTACCACACATAGAAAGTCAAAATAGTCTCTCAAAATTTCAGCTTGAGTACTCCTGCTTCCACACTCTTTACCCTAAATGTTGGATTGATGTCTTTGGATGTATGAAGACCCCATAAATGTGTGATAATCTCTCATGAGCTTCCTTCCTACCACAATAAATACCACAGTAAGGTGCCTTCCTAACAAAGGAAGCTCTTTTCAGTGTTTGATGGGGGTCACTGAAACATCTCTTTGCCCTTCCTTATTTTTCTCCCTCACAGGCCTCACAAACACATGGAATTTCTAGCATCAGTTACTTCTTTGGTTTAGGAACTGTCTCTTCAACTTTTTTAAATTATAGAACTTGGTAACACATCAGTCTACTGACACAATTGAGACCTTGGCATGTATAAATGTATCAGAGAAATCAGATGGCTACCTGGTAGGATGCAGGATAGGTAAACTAGGTAAATTTTGAGTTGAGGGAAGATAGGGGAAAAATTTAGGTCTTGGGACATTGGAGAGACAAAGGGTAGGAGGACTTACTGTATTAGAGGATGATACACATGGCTGGGAGGGCCTCAGGCAGACATGTTCATTCATAAGTTCAACAAATAGTGCTTATTTCATGTAGTAACTATGCAACATATTGGAGTTTCAAATGTGAACAAAATATCCAGTAGCTTCCCTCCCAGATGTCAGTGTAGAGGCACTCAGTGGGATACCATGAAGGCGAATGCATTTACTTGTCCGTTTTTTCTATGTTTAAATCCTTGTTCCTTCACTCAGCATGCGGCTTCTCCACAGTTACAAAGAACTTTGAATCTTAGTTATAGGCTTGCCACATTTGTTGTAGACGGATTTGTACAGTTCAAGTGGACACAGTATATGAGCACCTTAGCTTTAATAAGGAATGTTATACCAGCGTTGTGTAAGCCATGCAAATTATTGCTAATATTATTATTTTGCTGATATTTTGAACACTTGTTTTTATTGATGTATAGATAATTCCTTGTTGTAGGAGACTGTACTTTGTATCATAGGATATTTAACAGCATCCTTGGTCTATACCCACTAGATGCCAGTATACCCTCCCAGTTGGGACAACCAAAAATTTCTCCAGAAATTGCAAAGTGTCCCCTGGGAGGCAAAATCACTCCCATTGGAGAGCCACTGATGAACAGCATATAAACAGAAATATGCATAGACCACAAGTGACAGCTTGACTAATTTTTAAGAAGTGAATACACTCATGTAACTTCCATCCAGATCCAGGAAAAGAACATCACTAGCACCCAAGAATCTCTCCCCTTTTAACTCCTTTCAGTTCTTTCTCAATCAATACATAATTACAATTCAGATTTCCTATAGATCAGTTTTGCCTGTTTTTAGGCGTCATGTAAGCGTAATCACATGACATATAATCTTTGGGTCTGTGAGAGTTCTCCCTTGTGCCGCATGTTGTAATGGTTTGTTTATTTTCATTGCTTTATATGATTCCATTGTGGTAATACCATAATGTATTTAACCCTTCTAAACTTTTGAAAAACATTTGAATTGTTTCCAATTTTTGGCTGTTATGAGTAATGCTGCTATGAACATTCACATATGTACCTTTTGGTAAATTTTGGGAAATTGGCGTCTTGGCCTCCAAATGAAATTCCTGGGACTTGGGTATGTGTACTTTCAGTTTTAGTAGATACCGTCAAGTTTTCCAGGGTGGTGCTACACACTTTTATCCCCACCAGCAGTGCTTGAAAGTCCATTTGATCTGTTATTTCCAATGACTAAGTAATTTTAGCCATTTTGGTAGATATGCAGTCTCATTGCATTGTGGTTTTAGTTTGCATTTCCCAGATTAAGTATGTTTTCATACAGTTATTGTCCATTTTCATATCTTCTTTTGTGAAAGAATGTATTCAAGTCTTTTGTCCATTTTTTTTTCCAGTTGAGTATAAAATGATACCATTTGCTCCTGTGGTAATCAGTTTCTTTAGAATGTTTACCTCTCAGCTTAAACTAATAAAGAAATAGTCTGGTTTTGTTCATTTCTCTGTTGTGCGCTTCATTGCTGTGAGTCCATTCACCAGTCATAGTTTCCCCTGGTTAAATTGATCAAATGGAAGCCACAAACTGGCCAATCTAAGGATGAGCCTGGGGGCCTGACAGTCCTGCCAAGATTGGTCTTGGCTGAAATAATCCTGCAATCCTTCCTTCTCCTCTTCTTTCTTCTCTTCCTCCTCCTTTTAGCTACAGAATCAACAGACAGATCGTCATAGATAGAATTAGCTCATTTGATACCATAGTTTAATACATGTTGGATGTTGCCATAAATGTTTTCCAGGATATTTATTTATTGGATTATTTTGTGAACTAATTTGCTGCCTGGGATGACTACTTAGTGAAGTAAGAGTTTAATTTTAGGGAGTCTCACAGACAAATGAACAAAGGCCCAGACCTATTCTTTTCCTTCATGCCAACAATAAGAACTGTATTTTCCTTCCACAGGGGTTTTTGGCTACCTTTGCTAGTATGACATCACATGCAAAATAGAGCCTAAATCACCTTTCTTATTCTCAGGCTTCCTCACAAAACCAAAGTCTACCCCTGGGATGCTCTCTTTCCACAGTCATGCACCACCTCCTCTTCTTTCCCTTATTACATAACCATCCAGAACCCTGTGTACTTCTTCCACATCAGGCTAAGATGTCATCACCTCTAGCTTTGGATGCACTCGGTGTTTGGATGGGCAGTCTCCAAGGAGCATTTCATCGGCCCATGCTGTTCTTAGTGCTGCCAAAGGTAGGGCCCCTGCCAGTGATGCGTACTTAAGCTAATAGCCTGTGGGTTTCTGGGAAACAAAAGGGCAGGTGATGGAGGACAGCCATCAGAAATTGGCAGGAAACAAGGCTCTTTTTGAGCAAAACCATTAAGAAGAACATGAATCAAATAGAAAGAATCTCAGAGGCTCTGGAAATATGATTGTATTCTCATCTATATCTCTCAAGTAGAAAGAAATTGAAAGAGATGGCTAGCATCCAAAATTCCCAAATCTTTGACCTCTGCTGTCACAGGAACTGGAGGAAGACATGCAGCAGGGACACAGAGCAAATGTACTCCATTACTCATCCTGAAACTTAGTTCCAAGTCTTATGTTCTGAAGCAATAAAGAATAAGCAATTCTTCTTTCTACATGGCAGTACTTTATGAATTTAAAGTTGGTGATCATTACTCCCCTGAGTCTTCTAATGAATGTGCGGAGGTTGAATTGGGAATAAGGTCTGAGGTTCTTTGGCCAATCAATGAGTCAATGAAATGTATGAGGCATGTAGTAAGTTCTCAGCATTATGTAGATGCCAAAGGGGATACAGAATAAGAGCCAACATTTGTATAGTGCTTACTTTGTGCCAAGCACTGTTCTAAAGGCTTAATCCACACAACTCTTTAATGTATGTACCATTACTAACCCCATTTTACAGATGAGGAAACTGAGGCTCAGAAAGGGTAAGTAATAAAATCCAAGGCTGCATGTTAAGTCACAGAGGTAGGATTTATATCCAGGCATTCTGGCTTCCTGGCGTATGGTCTTATCCACTAAACTAATGGAACATGAGGGAATATTAAATATACAAAATGTCTATAGTCATATCCTCAGAGAGATCATGGTCTGGGCTGAAATAGATAAAGAAGATAAAGAGTAAAGGAGCCAATCCTTGGAAATTGCACAGGATTTCAACAGGTGCAGAAGGAGGTGAAGGTTTAGGAAGTGAGTATTTGGGGACATTTAGCATTCCTGCCCCACTATTGCCAGTAGGGATTATCAAGCATTGTGACAACCAAGAGCTTCTCCACAGGTTTGCACAAGCCTACATGTTGAGAAGAGCTGAACTACATATACAATGGCTCAGAACAGGGGTCCTCATGTGTATCAGCATCACCTGGAGGGTTTGTTAAAACGCAGACTGCTGAGCCCTGCCTCCAGAGTTTCTCATTCGGTAGGTCTGGGGTGAGACCCAAGAATCTGAATTTCTAACAAATTCCTAGGTGATGCTGATAATGTGGGGACCTCACTTTGAGAACCACTGACCTTGAAGCAGAAGCCAGCAGGACAAGAGAGTAAGGAGAAGGGTTTGGGGTGAGCACAATAGAAGATTAAAAAATGAAGAAAGAGAATGATTAATAGTAACAGCCAACTTCAGTGACAATTTATTCTGAGTCAGTACTGTGCAAAGAACTTGACATATATTATTTCTCTTAATCCTTGCCACAAATTGTAGATGCCATTATTATTTCCAGTTTACAAGCCAAGAAAACTTAAATACATTAGGAAAATTTCCAGGTCATATATCTATAACTTTAAACCCATATCCAGCCATTTCCAGGGTGCAACCGTTAGCCAATACTGCTGTTCCACAGTTCTGAGAGGTGTTTTGTTATGATGTGCTAGGAAGTAGATACTCTTTCAAAGTTTCTAATCAGTGATGTAGCAAGGCAAAAGTGATAATTAGGATAAATTATTTTGGTAGAATTGTGCAATGTTTAAAATCTGAGAGGATGGCTATAGATCTTTACAGCAGCAATACAGGCATGATCAAAATTTCAGGAACATAGCTTTGCATCCTTTACTATCTATTTGCAAAGTGAGTGATATATATTTTAAAACACAGATTTTGTGATCAGAAGGCTTTCATCTTGGATCTGCGGCTTACAATTGATTCATTTATTCAAAAATATTACTGGAATCCACTAAAAATGGCAATAATTCTTTCTCTTGCAAGCTTTGATTGGTTATCATTTTGTTTTGAGACAAATAACCAAACCCAAGTTAAACTTTTCTCACTGACTGCTTTTTAAATCTCTTCATCTTTGGTGTCCTACAGTTCCATTAGGATAGGTCTAGGTGTGGATTTATTTTTAAACTTCTTGGGTTTGAGTTGGTGTCTTTCTGGAAAATTCCCCATTATTAATTCTTCAAATATTGCTTCTTCCTCATTCACACTATTATTTCCTTCTGGAATTCTAATTAGAGTACGTTGGATTTTTCCATTCTCTCTGCTTATTTTATCAATCTCTTTCATTATTTCAATATGTCTACTTCAGAACATTCTGGATAATTTCTTTGGACCTATTTTTCTTTTACTAATTTTCTCCTCACTTATTTCTAATCTTCTTTTAATCCATTCATTGTTTACTTTCATTTAATTTATTGCCACTTTAATTTTCAAATTATATTTCTTCAGATCTGTTTTTCTTAAGAGTCTTTGGTTTATTGTTTATGTTTTCAGACTTCACTCCTTGAAACATATCAAACATTTCAATTTTATATCCAGAATCTGATAATTCCAATATCTGGAATTTTGTCTGTATGAGAGGGCCTACCATTAGACTTTCTACTTTAGGTGTGCCCTAAGGTTTGTCTACTTTCTTCTGTGCCTTACATGGGCTTCAAAACATATGTTCAAGTTCACCAGGGTTCATCAGATTTCCTTAGAGTCAAAGCTGGATTTTGTACTTGCTTGCTTTTTCCCTCTCCATGTACTTTGTTTTGCTGTATTATATACTTTCTTGGCAGTTTAGTAATGCACTTAAAATATTCTAAATACACACACGCACAACATTTCAGCCATTTTTGTCAGAAAAGTTGTTCAGAATATCTGATTGTCTAGTCTGCTAAATTGTAGAAAATACAAGCCCCAAGTTAAACTGAAAATGTATTGCTAACTATATCAAAAAAAAAAGAGAAAAAACAGTCATTTTCATTAAAAGATATCATTAGATAAAAATGGCAAATGAACTCCCTGAGGACAGAAACAATATATATATTTTTATTTGTATCTTTAGAGCTTACTACTATGTCTAAAATGTAATGATTTCCATAAATAACAAATGAATAAAATAATATAAGCATTTATATTGCATTGGAGGCTTCAAATAGTTTGACCAGTATAACTCATTATTAAATGTATTTGGACATATGCTCAACTGGTTCCTAAATATTCAGACACCAATATATACATATACTGTATATATTATATGTATATATTTTATATTATATGTACATATATACAAATGCATATGTACACATATATGTATACGTACATATATATTTCTCACATGTATTTTACTAAGTGATTCTACCATTTTAACATAATCACAGTTATTGCTAAGCCTGGCACACCTCTGATAAGCTAGCAGGCAGCCCCTATTAACAGGCAGGAACATATTTCAGCAACCTTGATCAGAGCTAACCTATTTCAGATTCTGAATTCTAAGTATGTCCATCTAAATCTAGTTGGTGATCCATCTACCAGCATAAAGGTTATCCAAGGAACTTCCCCGTGGCTTTGTTCTGAGCTCAGAGGAGAGTATGCTGTTGAACACAGAATCACTGAACGCAGTAGAACTGAGGCAAGGAGGGTCCCTGCCAAAGCTATTCCATTTACAACTAGGAACTCTTCGAAACATGACAGAAAAGGGAGGTATGGAAACAGTAAGAGTTTTACATTTCTGTCAGCTCAGGTGCTGAGGTCTATAGCTAATTCTGACTGGCTGACAATCTGTGGTGTAATTAACTAAAGAAATACATTGCTTTGAGATCAGGAACTGTTTTGTCTCTTTTAAAAGGAATTTAGAATAATTATAGATAGATATTGGAACCAAACAAAACTAGTTTCAAATCTGGCATGTCACTTACTTTTTGTCAGCAAGCAAACTACTAACCCTTTCAAGTCCCTGTTTCATCAACAGGGAAATGCAAATAATGACACATAAGGCTGTGTTAAGATTTTTAAAAAGATTTGCACAGTGGCTTATACATAAACATACAATAAAATTTAGCTGTTAATAATTAGTATTTTTTCCTTTTTCATGAAGCCTAGTGTAATGTGTTCTTTGCTCAGTAGGACAAATTAACTGAAAAAGCCAGCCATCTTTGCTTGTTTAAGTGAGTATCCACATTTCTGTGCCTTTGGCCTTCACCATTGTAAAAAACAAGAATCAGGATGATTCTGTGTTCAGTGAAAACAAAGCCATATATAGATCTATTCACTTCAACTGTTAAAGAACTTGTGAAGTGGATTTTCAAAGAAGGAGGCAAGAGTTGTTTCTTGCCCCATCAAAAGGTAGAAAAAATCCCCAGCACCTGACGCCAGCTTCACCCTGGAACCAGCAGCCTGCATCCTGTCTGCTTTGCTTTGGCAAAGCTTGTGTACTTCCATTGACTCAATATGCTGACACACAGCTCTGCCGCTACTGCAGCCACTACCCACGTAATCTCTCTCAGGAAACGCTGTGTATTCTTGCCAACCTCTGCAAAGAGGTTAGAGATAAAGACTAGTTTTCTGGAGGACCTGTTTTGTGGCCTCGGTAAGGGTCCTTTCAACTGTTTCCTTTGTTTGCTTGAGGAACTCCCGCCTTGCCTCTAGCAATTCAGCTTGTTCTCAGAAAGAAATATGGAGTCCTAAAAGAAACCTTTCCTTCTGATTCAAGGAAGCTATGCAGAACTGGCACAGACCGTCAAATAGCAAGCAGAGGAATATTTCTATGGCTAGGGTTAGAGAGGGATAGAGGTTTTGTGGTCAGAGCACAAAACCATTAATGGAGTTTCAGGGTTTCTTTCAAAACCCACCATCTCCTCCTCCCTCCCATTTTAAAACTTGATTTGTGACTGTAAGCTAATTACTTAGATGTCCTGAAATTCAAGGTTCTCCTCTGGAGATTGAAAGCAGATACTTTTGCTAAGGCATTTTTGTTTTCCCGCAAGATATGTTCACGCCACGTACCTTGCTTATTATATTGAATGGGTTTTTTGCTGCATGCACTTTTAGAGCTTCCAGCAAAAACCTTATGTCCAAAATAGTGGGTACAGTGTGAGCTGCTTATCTAGAGGGGGATCTCTAATAGTGTTGTGCAGAGAATAGTGTGTTATCTATGATTCTGCCCAGTGGGTGAAACTGTTTTCATCTTGAACTACAATTATGAAATAACTCCTTCACCAAGAATAGAATAAAATAAAATATTCTTCCCATTGTTTTACTGGACAGGAGGTGCACTGAGGTGAAGAGCACAGTGTCGTCAGAGCAGACTAGAGACAAGGATACTTCATTTGTCTGCGTTCTAGCCATGAGATGTTGGATAAGTACTCAGTTTTTTCTAGTCCCATTCCCTTATTTTTATGTGCCTTATTGTACTAGCTAGGACCTGCAGTACAATGTTGAATAGAAGTTGTGAAAGCAAACATCTTTTGCCTTATTCCAAAATTTAGGAAGAAAGGGTTTTTGAAGTTGTCTTTGATCATATGGTGGCAGATCCCTTCTATTTCTTGTTTCCTGAGAATGGATGATAAATTTTGTTAAATACTTTTTCTACATTTATTTATATGATCTCTTTGTTTTTCTTTTTAGTTGGTTAATAGGGAAACACATTGATTGACTTTGAGTATTAAACCAACCTTGCTTTTCTAGGATACACTTCAGTTGGTCACAACTTATTTCCTTTTATCTATTAGTGGATTTGATTTGCTACCATTTTTGCTATGGATGTTTGTATTTATGTTCATGAGGCATATTGATTTGTAGTTTTCTCATCTTATAGTTTCTATGGTTGGTATCAGTGTAAAGCTTTTATTTTCTGCAAAAGTTTGTATAGAAATGGTATTATTTCTTCCTTAAATGTTCGGCAGAATTCATTATCTCTAGTGATACCACCTGGGGCCTAGTGTTTTCTTTGTAGTAAGGTTATTAAATACAAATCCAATTTTTTTTTTCAAATGCAATTTCTTTAATAGATATACTACTATTCAGATACTCTGTTTCATCTCAAATTAGCTTTGGAAATTCGTGACTTCCAAGAAGTTTTCCATTTCATCTCAGGGGCCAAATGTATTGGCATAAAATTGTTCATAATATCTCTGTTTTCCTTTTAATACATCTAGATCTGTGGTGATGCCTCCATTTCATTCCTGATTTTGATAGTTTGTCATTTCTTTTTTTCTCCTGATCAGTCGCACTAGAAATTTACCAATTTTGTTGATCTTTTCAAAGAGCTAGCTTTTTCTGTCATCAATTTTCTCTTTTGTTTTTCTGTTTTCCATTTCTTTAATATTTGCTTTTATCTTTAATCTTACTTTGTGTTATTTGCTTTTCTTTTTCAAGCTTAGATTGCTGATTTAAGATCATTCTTGGTTTCTAATATAAGTATTTAAAGTTATAGATTTCACTGTAAGCACCCTACTGATTTTATGTTGTGTTTTAATCTTAACTGAATTTAAGATATTTTAAAATTTCCTTTGTTATTTTTTGTTTGACCTATAGGTTATTTAGATGTGTTATTTAATTTTCTAATATTTGAAATATTTTCAGAAAAAAAATTTTAGATTTCTAATTTAATTCCATTGAAGGATCAAATAAAATAATTTTCAATCAATAAGACTTCAATTCTTTTTTTATCAATTTAGTTGATTTATAGAAATGTGTTTTATGCCTCAGAATATAGCTTTCCTTGGTGAGTATTTAGTGTAAACTCAAAAGAATGCTCATTCTGCTGTTGTTAGGTGGACTGTTCCATAAATGTTAGTTAGGTCAAATTAGTTGATAACATTTTCCAGTCTTTTTACTTTTCCTAATTTTCTGTTTGTTCTATTAATTATTGAGAGAGGAGTGTTGAAGTCTCCAACTCAAGTTGTGAATGTGCCTCTTATCAGTTCTACCAGTTCTTGCTTCATGTATTTTGAAGCTTCTTTTCACATGCATACAAATTTAGGATTGTTATGACTCAATGACAAATTGACACCTTAACATTATAAAATATTCTTCGTAATCACCCTATTTTTCTTTTTCTGAACTATTTTGAGAGTAGGAAATACAGTTACACAAGCTTTCTTTCTTTTCTTTTTTAAATTTACTCTTTTTATTTATTTATTTATTTTTGGCTGTGTTGGGTCTTCATTGCTGCACGCAGGCTTTCTCTAGTTGTGGCGAGCAGGGGCTACTCTTCATTGCGGTGCGCAGGCTTCTCATTGTGGTGGCTTCTCTTGTTGTGGAGCATGGGCTCTAGGCGCACAGGCTTCAGTAGTTGTGGCACACAGGCTCAGTAGTTGTGGCTCACAGGCTCTAGAGTGCCAGCTCAGTAGTTGTGGCTCACGGGCTTAGTTGCTCCACGGCATGTGAGATCTTCCAGACCAGGGCTCAAACCCTTGTCCCCTGCATTGGCAGGCAGATTCTTAACCACTGCACCACCAGAGAAGTCCCTACATAAGCTTTCTTAAGTTTAGTGTTTTTATGGTATTTTTTTTCATCCTTTTACTTTTAAACTGTTTTATACTTGAGATGGGTTTCTTGTAACAGTATTTAGTTGGGGCTTGCTTTTTAATCCACTATAACAATCTCTGTTTTACAATTAATTTATTTAATATAATTATTAATTTTAATGTAGCTATCAATAGGTCTGGATTTAAATCTATTTGTTTTCTATTTGTTCTATTTTTTCTTACTTTATTTTTTGGATTAAGTAATAATTTTTTATGACTCCTTTCTAAGTGCATTTATAACTTTCCTAGCCAAATCTCTTTTTTTCATTTATTTGTCTACATATTTAATTTTGGTGGTTGCTCTATGGTTTACAAAATACATCTCCATATTACTAGAGTCTACGTTTAAATAATCTTATACCACTTCATGTATAGTCTGAGAAGCTTACAGCAGTGTGCTTCCACTTTCACTGTCCCTTTCCTTTGTGCTGTTTTTGTCATACAGTTTACATGTGTTATAAATTCAATAATTTATTATTATCACTTCTATTTAAGCAGTTCTTTTCAAGAAATTTTAAAATGGAAAGAAATATATATTTACTCACAAATCTAACATTTCCAGTGCTCTTCATTTTTTTGTGAAGGTCAAAATTAGCATCTAATATCAGTTTCTTTTTGCTTGAGGAACTTCTTTTAATGTTTCTTGTAATGCATATCTGCTAGTAATAAATCCTTTTAGGTTCTGATTATCTGAAAAATTCTTTATTTTTGAAAGATATTTTCCCTAAGAATAGATTTCTAAGTTGGTAGTTTATTTTCCTTCAAAACTTTAAAAATGTTGCTCGTTTGTCTTCTAGCTTGCATAATGGCTCATGCTTTTTGTTCCTCTTTATGTAAGGTGTCTCTTTGTCTGGGTGCTTTTAAAATTTTCTTTTTATAGCTGGTTTTCAGCAATTCGATCATGATTGCTTTGGTATAATTTTATTTTTATTTTGTTTGGGATTCATTGAGCTTCTTGGATTTACAGTTTTCATCAGATTTGGAATACATTTGAGCATGATTCCTACAAATATGTTTTTGAATCATATGCATATTATCTGCTTGATATTGTCCCATGGATCATAAATACTGTTTATTTTCTTTCTGTGCTTCTTTTTGGATTACTTTTTGCTGTGATTTCAGGTTTGCTGATTGTTTCTTCTTCAGTGTCTAATCTGTGAATCCCTCTCAATGTATTTTAAATTTTGTATATTTCCAAAAATTTTATTTGGATCATTTGTTTTATCTTTCATTTATCTCTTCATTATGTTCATGTCTCCTTTATTTTCTTCAACATGTGAAGTTTACTTGTAATACCTGTTTTTATGTCCTTGTCTGCTCATCTTAACACCTCTGTCTTTTTTTGTGTCTATTTCTATTGAATAATTCTTCTCCTGATTATATATTATATATTCCTGCCTTTCCTGGATTCCTGGAAAATTTTTATTATGAATTTTACACTGTTTGATGGAGATTTTTTTGCATTCTTTTGAATAGTGTTAGATTTTCTTCTGGCACCCAGATAAGTTATTTTAAATCAATTTGATTCTTTTGAGACTTGACTTTATGGTTTATTTATTGCCTTTTCAGAGCAGCTTTTAGCCTGGGGATAATGTAACTCCTATACTACAGTAATGTCCTTGTAAGGATTCTATTCACTGATATCTTTCCATTCTGTCTGGTGGAAACACAGACTCTTCTCAGCTTTGTATGAGGAATTTTCAACCCCCTGCTTTGTGGCAATTCTTTTCTTGTGGGTTTCTTCTCATGTCTGTGCAGATAAGTGCTCAGCTAAATGTTCAAGCTAAAGGTTCTGCAGATCTCCAGAGCTCTCTCTCTCTCTCTCTCCCCTCTCTGACACTGCAGCTTCTTCCTCTATCATAGCTGCTACTCAAATGTGGGTTTCTTTCTCCTCAGCTACTTGGGTCCTCTAGACTCTGGGTTCTTCCTTCCTTGAACTGTAGCCTACAAATTGCCTCCAGTAGTAAGCTGGGGATTTGTGAAGGCTTAGCTCATTTGTTTTACTCTTCTCAGGGACCACAGTCTTCCACTGCTTTTTGACCAATGTCTGAAAACCATTGTTTTATGTATTTTGTCTGAATGGCCTGCTGCCTATGGTTTATGAATGGTTGATTTGTGGTTCACATATTAGTCTCTGTTCAAAGTTGTTTTATCCTAAAAGCCCCAAATGTATCTTTACTATTCACTTATTCTTTACATTATTGCTGAAAAACTATGTGAGGCCCTGGGGAAATGGATGAGTGAGACAGTTACTATCCCAGAGAGCCACCTGAGCATGTGGGAAACAAACTTTTAAAATAATAATTTGGCTATATGGCTACAATGTGCACATGCCTGCTATTATAAGATGAATAAAGTGTCATGGGAAACCAGAGGGAGAAGAAATTAATCATAACTGGAACGGGTTAGGAGCAGGGAGGAATAGGTAGACTTCACTTAGGAGGTGACTCAACTGTGGTGCAGTTCAACAATCTATGTCCCATAAAAACTAAAAAGGAGCAAGACAATTTTTTGAGATACAGGTTATAACTCTGTTGGCATTCTTAGTGAACTTAACAAACTTGAACACTTAAAATTCATATGATAATAGTAAAAGGGTTTAACCTCACTACATACTTGAAGATGAGAGAACAAAAGAGCTGAGAGATGAAGTACTGTGGAAAAATTTTAAACTACATTTCAATGGTAATTAATAATTTTTGTTTGTTCACCCTTCACATGAGTATTCCATTTAATCTTTACAACAGCTCTATGAAATAGCGCCATTATTATCAGCTCTCTTTTGCAGATGAAGAAACTGAGGTACAGACAGGTTAAGTAAACTGCCATAAGCCATGTATACTACATGGTAGAACGAGGACTCAAGCTGAGGATGTCAGGCACTAGAGTTGTGTTCTTAACTAGTACACTAGCTGTTTTGCTCTTTAAATTCAATAGCTGTTCATATCTTCTCTCAAAAAAATCTGATAAAAATTCTTTAAAGTAATAAACTCAAATATGTTTTAAATATTTAGCCATGTAAGTACCTATTATATGAGTTCTATGCATAATCTTATTTGTTTATACTTTATGGAGTAGATTTCCTTTTAGAAAGATATTTGGAAACCAGACACAGATAGGATACATGATTAATCAAAGAAATTAAAATAGAATCAGAATGATACACTACTTTTCCATTTGCCAAACTGATAAATATCAGAAACAATATTGGTAACTAATGTTAGAAGGGTGGAAAAGTATGAAGCAATACTTTTCATGTATTCATAGTGAGATTGGTAATTGATAATTTTTTGAGGGTAATTTGGAAATATATGACAAAACCTTAAGATTTAATTTCCTTTGATACAGTAATTTTGTAACAGAGAAGAACAAGCCTAATTCAATTTTGCTCTGTTGCCAGTGCTTAGTCATGCTGGCCTTGCATCTTTTTTAAAAGAATGTTGCCTATAGCCTGAAATATACGTAATAACACTTTCTCAAGTCTCTGCATCCCAGGCTTGACATTTAAAGGCCTAATACTTTTCATTCATAAAGAGATAAAAAGTTGCTTAACAGAGAGTAACATTTATTTTGTTGGAGGTTTACAGGAACATTTGACCAGACCCACATGGACTGGACAACTGCAAGAGCAAAGGATTTTCATGTCCCCTCCAGGGTCTGCAGGGTCTGATGGGCACCAAGAAGTCTGCAAAAACCAGCCACACCTCTCCCCTTTTTATAAAAGAAGCCTGAATTCTAACTCGTTTAAGATGGTTCTTTGGGATGCTAGTCTGCCATCTTCTCAGTCTGGAGACTATCTGAATAAAGTTGCTATTCCTTGCCCCAACACCTTGTCTCTCCATTTACTGGCCTGTCATGTGATGAGCAGTACGAGCTGGGACTTGGTAACAATTTATGTCCTAGGAATATGCCTGGAAGAAAAGATCATAAATGCAAACAAAGAATAATAAACTACAAAGTTCATAATAGTGTTATTTAAAACAGTGAACAGTTATAATTTTTTTTAAATATTAAAACTAAAAAAAATGGTTAAATTAACTATTATACAGTAATTCTTTTTTAATCTTATATAGTAAAAAGTATATAATAATACAGTAAAGGGCACAATTTCAATTTCATACAGATACACACATGTTAGCAGCCATCAATTAATCATAAAATTGCATGTGACATGTTTTTATTTGTTTTCTCTTGTATTTTCTAAAACTATAACCATAAATGTTAATTCTTTTTACAACCAGAAGCACACAGAGACAAAATAAAAATAAGTAAAATCCAGCATCTAAATTCAGACTGAAAGAAAATTTTTGAACTTAGAAAGGTATGACATTCAAGAAAAATCAAGGGGAGAATTATGCAATATTCTGCTTAATTTTATCAGTTTTCAGGATTACATGGTTAATTCTGATATATTTCCCTTCCCTCTTAGTATCATAATTATTAGATACCTGAATTTTCTCAATAACTTGCCCAGTGTCTTTATATCTCTGTGAATGTGTATATGGTTAAGCAGCTTGATTTAAACAATTCAATCACATGGAAGTCTTATCTCCACAATTCTAACTATTCAGATATTTGTATATCTGTTGATACTGAATGATGAAGCTTTCTAATTCTGATGATTCCCTTTTGCCCACTCAACCCATCCCAGTTGGGAACTTTCCACTTCAAGCATCTGGGGAAAGAGGGCTGTGGCAGAACCTCGCAGAACAAAAGAGTTAGTTCTCAGCTTTTGAATTCAAAATAGGATTTTGTTGAGTTGTGACTTGCCTTACTGTGTATAATAAGCTGGGTGCTTTGCAGAGAACACTATCAATATTCAAAGATCTATTAATTTTCAGTGCTTCCTTTGGGTGTGTAACTTGATATACATCAATTAACTTGAAAGGAAGAATCATCTCTATTTACTGATCTGGGAAAGTGAGGCTTAAAAAAGTTAAGCAACAAGTCATGAAGGCTCATTTTAAGCATAATCACTATGCTCTTATGAAAGTATTGACTTTTTTATATGTAAGAAATTATTGACTTTTTTATACTTAAGTATTCAAAACATATGATTTCTTAATTTCATTGGTTCTTCAATTGTCCAGTCCATAGTTTTCTAAGGATAACCAAAAATTGAGCCAAAGATATATCTTTAGCTTTCATTTCTAAACAAAGTTTTATGCATTTTGAAATATATCAAATCCCCAGAGGGCTATTGTTTTAAAATTATGGATTGACAAATTATGGACGTGGAGCTTTCTTTGTGAATGTTTTTGAAAATGAATTCAATTTGTTTAATGGAAATAGGGTTATTCAGATGTTCTGCTCCATTTTATGTAGTTTGGTAGATTATATTATGTAATAATATGCCCATTTCATCTATATTGTCAAATTTATTGACTTTAAACTCTTCAGAATAGTCCTTTAATTTCCTTTTAATGTGTGAATAATCAGTAGTGATATACTTTCATTCATTTCTGCTATTAATGAATTGTATTTTCTATTTTTTTGTTAGTCAGTCTTGCTGGAGGCTTATTAATTATATTAATTTCTTTTGGCTTTGCTAGTTTTCTCCATTGTTAAGCTATTTTTTATTTCATTGATTTATGCTGTTATCTTTATTATTTGCTTCCTCCCCTAGCTTTTAGTTTAATTTGCTCTTCTTTTCCTACTTTTGTCAGATGGGATCATAAAGCATTAATAAGGAAAGAAAAAGAAAAAAGAGAATGCAAAAAAGAGAAGTGCAATTGTTTCTATTCACAGAAGATATGATTGTTCACATAGAAATTCCTATGTAAAAAAAAAAGAATAAAAAAGTCTAAAAGAACAAGTAAATGTGCTAAAATATACACAAAAAGCTTAGAAAATAAAATTGATGAAATCTTCCAGGAAATAAATATAAAGGTAAAAAATATTGGAAACTATGTGAGAATAGAAAAATAAAAAGATCAGTTCAGGAGGTCTTTCAACTATCTGTAGTTTGAAGAAGAGAGAATAAGGAAAGTAGAAATGATATTAGCAAGGAAATAATAATAATAAAAAAAAAAGTCCAAGAACTGATGTGTGTAAGGTTCTACTGAATGCCCAGCACTCTTACAAGATAACTGAAAAGATATTAAAAAAGCAAATATATACATTCAATTAGATTTTTAATACTTTTCTACTTTTCCAGTTAATTTTAAAGAGTTTATATATGTGTATGATATTTTAAAAAGCATATTTATATACACACAAAGATAGTTGATTTTTAAATATTTTTTGCTCTTCCAGTTAACTTGAAAGAGTATATATGTATATTTATGTGTCTAATAAAAAACAGTATTTATTGCTTGATGAAAGACCAGACAAATTCAGGAGAAAGCTTGTTAATCAGAGAATAGAAAGAGGGAACATACTAATGCTTATTGAGCAGCAGGAACTTTTCATATATATATATATATATATATATATATATATATATATATATATATGTATATATATTTTATTTTACCTTGTCAAAAACTCTGCAAGGCAGGTATTATTATCATCATTTTAGAAACATTAACACATATATAGTTAATAATCTCCTGGGAGCTTAAATTCAGGTCTATATGATTCCAAACCACTTTCTTGTCCTACTTCAGCAAAAGCCAAGACTTGAGAAGTACCTTTAAGACTGGTTAGAAGTAAGTACTATTTAAGTAATTGCGGATATTATTTAGCATAACTTAAGCTATTTCATATATAAGAGGAAAAAGGGAATTTCTTTCAGTCATCCATTTATTTAACAAATATTTATTGAATTTCTACTTGATGCCAGGCACAGAGATGATAGGATTCAACTCTGCTCAAGACACAGCCCTTGCACCTAGGGTGCTTCCAGCACTAGGGGTTAGGGAGAGAGAAACCAGGTCGTGGGAGGACAGTGTGGTAAGTATTGTGATTGGGGGAGTATGTGTACAGAAGTGCACCCAGGAAAGATACCTAAATGAAGCCTTCGAGAGCAACCCCCTGATACAGGAAGGATGAGTATGTGTTAGCCAGATGAGTGGAGGTGAGGGGCAGAGGTGGGGGATGGAGAAGGGGGTGGGTGATGAAAGTATTCTAGGCAGAGCTATCTAGTTGTTTGGAGGTAACTGATTTGCAGAAGTGCCAAACGGCCTGACATGTTGCCTAATACTTGTTGGAACATGGGTGGGTAGGCAGAGAAGCAGTTAGTGGATGGAAGAATAATTGGGGAACATAATCCAGTAATTACTGTAGGAGCATGAGATGAGAGTTATTGACCCAGAAATTCCCTGTAAAAGGGCTTTCTCTGTCTTTTCAATTCCCAGAGAAAGATTGTGCTGATGTCAGAGGGAAAATGTGTGCTTTTATCCCTCATATCTAAGTAGGTCAGTATTTGCTAACACTCAAGGAGTCTGCATTATTTCCTCGTCGGCTAGAACATTGTGCTAATGAGGAGTGGGTCATAGGTTTAATCCCCTTATGGGCCTCTTAGCTTTGCTCTGTTCTGTAGCCACGGACAGCACCCCTCACCCAAGGCTGCGCTTTCTCAAATGCCAGGCGCTGGCAGGAGAAGCCTGGTAAGACCTTTTGGAGAGATTAGAGAAAACTCATCACCACTCAGGGCCTCAGAGGGGGTACAGCTTCCAGTGAATATTCCACTGACAGTGCATAATCAATGTAACTGTGGTTTTCTAAGAATGTGGAAAGCATTTAGTGTTACTCCCACTAAATCTCTAACCTCAGCTCCTGTGGAAAATTTGCAGCGAAAGAGCTGCAATCAGCTAATATTCTCCTCTTCTCTTCCCTCTTCAGAGTAAACTAAGAATATTTGTTAAACGTCTAGTGAATTGGGGGTCCTATGATGCTGTAACAAGAGGACCAAAGATATAATCCCTCATGCATAGAAGTTTAAACCTAAATACCACTATATTCATTCAGCAATGACTTTACAGTACAATCTATAGATCCAGCTCTGTGCCAGCCACCTAGGAGAAAAGATGCACTAATTAACGTTTATTGAATATGTCTTGTGTACCAAGCACATAGCTAAGTACTTTACAATGATTATTTCATTTAGTTCTCAAAAATAGCAATGTCAAAACTCATGTGGGTCAAGTCCTCCCCCACCTGTTGCATTCCTCTTTCTTGGGAGAGGAGTGATAAATACGAACATGTGTGGCCTTAGAAAAAAACAACTATAGTTAGAAATTCTCTCAGAAGAAATTTCCAGGCAGAGAGGTCTGAATAATTACAACTACTATAACTAATATTTACTGTATACTTTCTAGGTGATAGGCATTTTTCTGAGCACTTCATATCATTCAAACTCTTAAATCCTCAACCCCAGGTCTATGAAGATAGGTTCTATTATTATTGATGTTTTGTATATGAAGAAATTGATGCAAAGAAGGACAAAGAAGTAAACCTGTCCAAGTTCACGTAAGAATTAAGTGACTTCTTCTTAGTGTCAGGTTATAACCCAGGCATTACCTTAGTTATATTAAGCATGTTTTATTGTGCTGATTTCCCACTTACATATATTCTTCGGTGATGTATCTATTCAAATCTTTTTTCCCTTCTTACTATTGAGTTGTAGAGGTTTTTTAAAAGAAATTTTTATTCTGGATATAATTAATTTATCAGAAAAAGAATTTCCAGATATTTTTTCCAAGTTTTTTTAGTGTCCTTGAAAGGCAAAACTTTTAAATTTTGTTGAAGGCCAATTATCAAATTTTTCTTCTATTGTTCATGCTTTTCTTTGTGGCCTAGCTAAGAAATCTGTCTATATCAAGATCACAAAGATTTCCTTTATTTTTCTTCTTGGAATTTTATAGTTTTTGGTCTTATGTTTAGGTCTGTGTTTCATTTTGAGTTATTTTTGTATAAGATGTGAGAAAAGGGTTAAAGTTCTTTTTGTCCCATATAGATATCCAGTTTTTCCAGCACCATGTGTTACAAAGACTGTCCTTTCCCCATTGAATTACCTTGGCAGCTTTGTTGACAGTCGATCTTTCATATTTTAATTTATGTGTAAATATTTCTCAAGTGTGTGGGATAACATTTTTATTTCAGTTGCCAAATAATTTTTTTCCTGGGATATAGAAACACAATGGATTTTTCGTCACCGTGTCCACCTTCAAATTGCTTGGCATCTCTATTGAAAAACAATTGCCAAGGCAAAAAAAAAAAAAATCACTTGCCAATATATATGTGAGTCTAGATCTGAATTCTCCATTCTGTTCCATTAATCAAAATGTCTATTCTTACACCAGTACCAAATTGTCTTGATTGTTAAAGTTTTATAGTAAGTTTTGAAATCAGGTTGGGTAAGACTTCAAACTTTGTTCTCTTTAAAAATAATTGCTTTGGTTATTCTAGACCGTTTGTTTTTCCACATAAAGTTTAGATCAGTATGCAAATTTCTGAACAGATCCTTGCTGAAATATTTTGACTGGAATTGCCTTGAATCTATATATCATGTACGCCAAAATTGTCATTTTTATTAATCCATTATCCAATTTGTCTCCATTTATTTGGATGTATTTTCTTATTATTCTTCTAACTTCTGTAGGCCCTGTGGTGATAATGCCATTTGGATTCCTGATACTGGCAATGTGTGTTCTTTTTCTTTCCTTTTCTTCTCTTTTCTTTCTTTTCCTTCCTTCCTTCTTTCTCTCTTTCCCTCCCTCTCTTCTTCCTCCCTTCCTCCCTTCCTCACTTTATCCCTTCCTTCCTTCCTTCTTTCCTTCCTTCCATCTATCTAGCTAGATGGTTAACAATTTTACTGATGTTTTAACAGAACAGCTTCTGACATTGTTAATTTTCTGTAATGTCTGTTTCTATTTTATTGATTTCTACTCTTATCTTTCTTTTCTTCTATTTATTTGGCTCTTTTTTTCTAGCTTCCTAGGGTAAAAACTTGGTTCACTGATTTTATTTTATTTTTTATTAATTTGTATTGGGGTATAATTGATTTACAATGTTGTATTAGTTTCAGGTGTACAGCAAAGTGAATCTGTCATATGTATACATATATCAACTATTTTTCTTTTTTTTTAGATTCATTTCCCATACAGGCCACTACAGAATATTGAGTAGAGTTCTCTATGCTATACAGTAGGTCCTTATTAGTTATGTATTTTATATATAGCAGTGTGTATGTATCAAACCAATCTTCCAATTTATCCCTCCCCCCCTTACCCCCAGTATTAAGAAGTTTATTTTTTACATCTACAACTCTGTTTCTGTTTTGTAAATAAGTTCGTTTGTAGCCTTTTTTTTAGATTCCACATATAAGCAATATCATATGATATTTGTCTTTCTTTATCTGACTTACTTCACTCAGTATGAGAATCTCTAGGTCCATCCAAGTTGCTGCAAATGGCATTATTTTGTTCTTTTCTTATGGCTGAGAAATATTCCATTGTATATATGTACCACATCTTCTTTATCCATGTACCATATATTCTTTATCCATTCCTCCACTGAAGGACATTTAGGTTGCTTCCATGTTCTGGCTATTGTAAATAGTGCTGCGATGAACATTGAGGTGCATGTATCTTTTCAAATTAGGGGTTTCTCTGAATATATGCCCAGGAGTGGGATTACTGGATCTTATGGCAGTTTTATTTTCGGTTTTTAAAGGAACCTCCATACTGTTTACCATAGTGGCTGTACCAGTTTGCAGTCCCACCAACAGTGTAGGAGGGTTCCCTTTTCTCCACACCTTCTCCAGCATTTATTGTTTGTAGATTTTTTTGATGATAGCCATTCTGACCGGTGTGAGATGATATCTCATTGTAGTTTTAATTTGAATTTCTCTAATGATTAATGATGTTGAGCATTCTTTCATGTGTTTGTTGGCAATCTGTATATCTTCTTTGGAGAAATGTCTATTTAGGTCTTCTGCCCATTTTTGGATTGGGTTGTTTGGTTTTTTGTTATTGAGCTGCGTGAGCTGCTTGTAAATTTTGGAGATTAATCCTTTGTCAGTTGCTTCATTTGCAAATATTTTCTCCCATTCTGAGGGTTGTCTTTTGGTCTTGTTTATAGTTTCCTTTGCTGTGCAAAAGCTTTGAAGTTTCATTAGGTCCCATTTGTTTATTTTTGTTTTTATTTTCATTACTCTAGGAGGTAGATCGAAAAAGATCTTGCTGTGATATATGTCAGAGAGTGTTCTGCCTATATTTTCTTCTAAAAGTTATATAGTATCTGGCCTTACATTTAGGTCTTTAATCCATTTTGAGTTTATTTTTGTTCATGGTATTAGGAAGTGTTCTAGTTTCATTCTTTTACATGTAGCTGTCCAGTTTTCCCAGCACCACTTATTCAAGAGATAGTCTTTCCTCCATTGTATATTATTGTCTCCTTTGTCATAGATTAGGTGACCATAAGTGCATGAGCTTATCTTTGGACTTTCTATCCAGTTCCATTGATCTGTATGTCTGTTTTTATGCCAGTACCATACTATTTTGATAACTGTAGCTTTGTAGTAGAGTAAGTCCCCTACATATGAACCTTCAAGTTACAAACTTTCAAAGATGCAAACATGAATTTGCATGTCCAATCACATAAGTTAGTTCACATGTCTGACATGAACTACTGTACTTTTCAAGGTACTGTACTGTAACATTAAAAATGTTTTCTTTATTTAAAAAAAATTTTTAAACATCTTTATTGGAGTATAATTGCTTTACAGTGTTGTATTAGTTTCTGCTGTATAACAGTGAATCAGCTATATGCATATGTGTAACGCCATACACCCTTCCTCTTGCATTTCCCTCCCACCTTCCTTATCCCACCCCTCCAGGTGGTCTCAAAGGACCGAGTTGATCTCCCTGTGCCATGCAGCTTCTTCCCACCAGCTATCTAGTTTACATTTGGTAGTGTATATATGTCAGTGTTACTCTCTTACTTCACCCCAGCTAACACTTCCCCCTCCCCATGTCCACAAGTCCACTGCCTACATCTGTGTCTTTTTTCATGTCCTGTCCCTAGGTTCAGTAGAACCATTTCTTTTTTTTGGCAGAACCAGCAGATTTTTATTTTATTTTTTTAGCATCTTTATTGGAGTAAAATTGCTTTACAATGGTGTGTTAGTTTCCTCTGTATAACAAAGTGAATCAGCTATACATATACATACGTGTCCATATCTCCTACCTTTACATCTCCCTCCCATCCTCCCTATTCCACCCCTCTAGGTGGACACAAAGCACCAAGCTGATCTCCCTGTACTATGCAACTGCTTCCCACTAGCTATCTATTTTACATTTGATAGTGTATATATGTTCATGCCACTCTCTCACTTCATCCCAGCTTACCCTTCCCCCTCCTTGTGTCCTCAAGTCCATTCTCTATGTCTGTGTCTTTATTCCTGTCCTGCCCCTAGGTTCTTCAGAACAATTGTTTTTCTTTTTTTAGATTCTATATATATGTGTTAACATACAGTATTTATTTTTCTCTTTCTGACTTACTTCACTCTGTATGAAAGACACTAGGTCCATCCACCTCACTACAAATAACTCAATTTCATTTCTTTTTCTGGCTGAGTAATATTGCATTGTATATATGTGCCACATCTTCTTTATCCATTCATCTGTCGATGGTCACTTAGGTTGCTCTCATGACCTGGCTATTGTAAATACAGCTGCAATGAACATTGTGGTACATGACTCTCTTTGAATTATGGTTTTCTCAGGGTATATGCCCAGTAGTGGGATTGCTAGGTCGTATGGTAGTTCTATTTTTAGTTTTTTAAGGAACCTCCATCCTGTTCTCCATAGTGGCTGTATCAATTTACATTCCCACCCATAGTGCAAGAGGGTTCCCTTTTCTCCACACCCTCTGCAGCATTTATTGTTTCTAGATATTTTGATGATGGCCGTTCTGACTGGTGTGAGCTGATATCTCACTGTAGTTTTGATTTGCATTTCTCTAATGATTAATGATGTTAAGCATTCTTTCATGTGTTTGTTGGCAATCTGTATATCTTCCTTGGAGAAATGTCTGTTTAGGTCTTCTGCCCATTTTTGGATTGGGTTATCTGTTTTTTTTATACTGAGCTGTATGAGCTGCTTGTATCTTTTAGAGATTAATCCTTTGTCAGTTGCTTCATTTGCAAATATTTTCTCCCATTCTGAGGGTTGTCTTTTCACCTTGTTAATGGTTTCCTTTGCTGTGCAAAAGTTTTTAAGTTTCATTAGGTCCCATTTGTTTATTTTTGCTTTTATTTCCGTTTCTCTAGGAGGTGGGTCAAAAAGGATCTTGCTGTGATTTATGTCATAGAGTGTTCTGCCTATGTTTGCCTCTAAGTGTTTCATAGTGTCTGACCTTACATTTAGGTCTTTAATCCATTTTGAGTTTATTTTTGTTCATGGTGTTAGGAAGTGTTCTAGTTTCATTCTTTTACATGTAGTTGTCCAGTTTTCCCAGCACCACTTATTGAAGAGGCTGTCTTTTCCTCCTTGTATACTCTTGCCTCCTTTAGCAAAGATAAGGTCATCCTATGTCTGCGGTTTATCTCTGGGCTTTCTATCCTGTTCCATTGATCTATATTCCTGTTTTTGTGTCAGTACCATACTGTCTTGATTACTGTAACTTTGTAGTATAGTGTGAAGTGGGAGCTGGATTCCTCCAGCTCCGTTTTTCTTTCTCAAGATTGTCTTGGCTATCTGGGGTTTTTGTGTTTCCATATAAATTGTGAAATTTTTTGTTTTAGTTCTGTGAAAAATGCCATTGGTAGTTTCATAGGTATTGCACTGAATCTGTAGATAGTTTTGTGTAGTATAGTCATTTTTACAATGTTGATTCTTCCAATCCAAAAGCATAGTATATCTCTCCATCTGTTTGTATCATCTCAATTTATTCATCAGTGTCTTATGATTTTCTGCATACAGGTCTTTTGTCTACTTAGGTAGGTTTATTCCTAGGTATTTTATTCTTTTTGTTGCAATGGTAAATGGGAGTGTTTCCTTAATTTTCTTTTGGATTTTTCATCATTAGTGTATAGGAATGCAAGAGATTTCTATGCATTAATTTTGTATTGTGCTACTTCACCACATTCATTTATTAGCTCTAGTAGTTTTCTGATAGCATCTTTAGGATCCTCTATGTATAGTAGCATGTCATCTGCCAACAGTGACAGCTTTACTTCTTCCTTTTCAATTTGTATTCCTTTTATTTCTTTTGGTTCTCTGATTCCTGTGGCTAAAACTTCCAAAGCTATGTAGAATAATAGTGGGGAGAGTGGACAATTTTGTCTTGTTCCTGATCTTAGTGGAAATGGTTTCAGTTTTTCACTACTGAGAACGATGTTGGCTGTGGGTTTCTCATATATGGTCTTTATTATGTTGAGGTAAGTTCCCTCTATGCCTACTTTCTGGAGGGTTTTTATTATAAATGGGTGTTGAATTTTGTTGAAAGCTCTTTCTGCATTTATTGAAATTATCATACGGTTTTTATTCTTCAGTTTGTTTTTATGGTGTATCACATTGATTGATTTGCATATATTGAAAAATCCTTGCACTCCTGGGATAAATCCCACTTGATCATGGTGTATGATCCTTTTAATGTGCTGTTGGACTCTGTTTGCTAATATTTTGTTGAGGATTTTTGCATCTATGTTCATCAGAGATATTGGCCTTTAGTTTCCTTTTTTTGTGACATCTTTGTCTAATTTGGTATCAGGGTGATGGTGGCCTCATAGAATGAAATTGTGAGTCGTCCTCCCTCTGCTATATCTTTGAAGAGTTTGAGAAGCATAGGTGTTAGCTCTTCTCTAAATTTTTGGTAGAATTCGCCTGTGAAGACCTCTGGTCCTGGGCTTTTGTTTGTAGGAAGATTTTTAATCACATTCTCAATTTCAGTGCTTGTGATTGGTCTGTTTATATTTTCTATTTCTTCCTGGTTCAGTCTTGGAAGGTTATACTTTTCTAAGAATTTGTCCATTTCTTCTAGGTTGTCCATTTTATTGACATACAGTTGCTTGTAATAATCTCTCATGATCCCTTGTATTTCTGCAGAGTCAGTTGTTGCTTTTCCTTTTAAATTTCTAATTCTGTTGATTTGAGTCTTCCTTTTTTTCTTGGTGAGTCTGGCTAATGGTTTATCAATTTTGTTTATCTTCTCAAAGAACCGGCTTTTAGTGTTATTGGTCTTTGCTATTGTTTCCTTCATTTCTTTTTCATTTATTTCTGATCTGATCTTTATGATTTCTTCTCTTCTGCTAACTCTGGGGTTTTTTTGTTCTTCTTTCTCGAATTGCTTTAGGTGTAATGTTAGATATTTTATTTGATAGGTTTCTTGTTTCTTGAGGTAGGATTGTATTGCTATAAGCTTCCCTCTTAGAGCTGCTTTTGCTGCATCCCATAGGTTTTGGGCCATCGTGTTTTCATTGTCATTTGTTTCTAGGTATATTTTTATTTCTTCCTTGATTTCTTCAGTGATTTCTTGTTTATTAAGTAGTGTATTGTTTAGCCTCCATGTGTTTGTATTTTTTACAGATTTTTTCCTGTAATTGACATCTAGTCTCATAGCGTTGTGATCAGAAAAGACAGTTGATACAATTTCAATTTTCTTAAATTTACCAAGGCTTGATTTGTGACCCAAGATATGGTCTATCCTGGAGAATGTTCCATGAGCACTTGAGAAGAATGTGTATTCTGTTATTTTTGGATGGAATGTCCTATAAATATCAATTAAGTCCATCTTGTTTAATGTATCATTTAAAGCTTGTGTTTCATTATTTATTTTCAGTTTGGATGATCTGTCCATTGGTGAAAGTGGGGTGTTAAAGTCCCCTACTATGATTGTGTTACTGTCAATATCCCCTTTTATGTCTGGTAACATTTGCCTTATGTATTGAGGTGTTCCTATGTTGGGTGCATAAATATTTACAATTGTTATATCTTCTTCCTAGATTGATCCCTTGATCATTATGTAGTCTCCTTCTTTGTCTCTTGTCATTGTCTTTATTTTAAAGTATGATATGAGAATTGCTACTCCAGCTTTCTTTTGATTTCCATTTGCATGGAATATTTTTTTCCATCCCTTCACTTTCAGTCTGTATATATCCCTAGGTCTGAAGTGAGTCTCTTGTAGACAACATATGTATGAGTCTTGTTTTTATATCCATTCAGCCAGTCTATGTCTTTTGGTGGGAGCATTTAATCCATTTACATTGAAGGCAATTATTGATATATAAGTTCCTATTACCATTTTCTTAATTTGGGGGTTTGTTTTCGTAGGTTTTTTCCTTCTCTTGTGTTTCCTGCCTAGAGAAGTTCCTGTAGCATTTGTTGTAAAGCTGGTTTTGTGGTGCTGAATTCTTTTAACTTTTGCTTATCTGTAAAGGTTTTAATTTCTCCATCGAATCTGAATGAGATCCTTGCTGGGTAGAGTAATCTTGGTTGTAGGTTTTTCCCTTTCATCACTTTAAGTATGTCCTGCCAGTCCCTTCTGGATTGCAGAGTTTCTGCTGAATAATCAGCTGTTAACCTTATGGGGATTCCCTTGTATGTTATTTGTTGCCTTTCCCTTGCTGCTTTTAATATTTTTTCTTTGTATTTAATTTTTGATTGTTGATTAATATGTGTCTCGGCATGTTTCTCTTTGGGTTTATCCTGTATGGTACTCTCCGTGCTTCTTGGACTTGATTGGCTACATCCTTTCCCACGTTAGGGGAGTTTTCAACTATAATCTCTTCAGATATTTCTCAGACCCTTTCTCTTTCTGTTCTTCTTCTAGGACCCCTATAATTCGAATGGTCGGGCTTTTAATGTTGTCCCAGAGGTCTCTGAGACTGTTCTCAATTCTTTTCATTCTTTTTAAATTCTGCTCCCTTGTAGTTAGTTCCACCATTTTATCTTCCAGCTCAGTTATCCATTTGTCTGCCTCAGTTATTTGGTTATTGACTTCTTCTAGAGTATTTTTAATTTCAGTAATTGTGTTGTTCATCACTGTTTTTTTGCTCTTTAGTTCTTTTAGATCCTTGTTAAATGTTTCTTGTATTTTCTTCATTCTTTTTCTGAGATTTTGGATCATATTTACTATCGTTACTCTGAATTCTTTTTCAGGTAGGTTGCCTATTTCGTCTTCATTTATTTGGTCTTGTAGATTTTACCTTGCTTCTTCATCTGTAACATATGTTCTGTTGTTTCTTTTTTTTTTTTTTTTTTTTTTGATAGGTGGTGGTGTATTCCTGTTTCACTGTTTGTTTGGCCTGATATGTATAGCACTGGAGTTTGCAGGCAGTTAAATAGAGCCTTGTCCTGGCACTGAGATGAGGACCTCTGGGAGGCCTCACTCCAACTGATATTCCCTGCGGTCTGAGGTTCTCTGTTAGTCCAGCAGTTTGGACCTGGAGCTCCCACCACAGGAGCTGGGCCTGACCTCAGCCTGGGAACCAAGATTCCACAAGCTGGCTGCTGGGGTTTCCTCCCGTCCCCTTAGATGTTCATGGTCCCCTCCATTGCCTGGTAGGTGCCCTAGTTGTGAGGAGATGCAAATTCCGCATCCTCCTAGTATGCCCTCTTGACTCCTGTATTTGTTATTTTTTTATGTATTATATGTGTGAGAAGTATTGTAAACTATTATAGTATAGTGCTATATAGCCAACTGTGTTAGTTGGGTACCTAGGCTAACTTTTTTGGACTTAACGAACAAACTGAACACACTCCCAGAATGGAACTCATTTGTATGTAGGGAATTTACTGTATAGTCTGAAGTCAGGAAGTGTGATTCCTCCAGCTCCTTTTCCTTTCTCAAGATTGCTTTGACTATTCAGGGTCTTTTGTGTTCCCATACAAATTGTAAAAATTTTTGTTCTAATTCTGTGAAAAATGCCATTGGTAACTTGATAGGGATTGCACT
The DNA here is from genome assembly GCF_003676395.1 of Aethalodelphis obliquidens. Lineage (NCBI taxonomy): Eukaryota > Metazoa > Chordata > Mammalia > Artiodactyla > Delphinidae > Aethalodelphis > Aethalodelphis obliquidens. The sequence goes on along the minus strand of NW_020838004.1, from coordinate 5,050,174 downwards.
GAATCTGTAGATTGCTTTGGGTAGTATAGTTATTTTCACAATATTGATTCTTCCAATCAAACATGGTATATCTCTCCATCTTTCTCATCTTTTATTTCCTTCATCAGCATCTTATAGTTTTCTGAGTACAGGTCTTTTGCCTCCTTAGGAAGGTTTATTCCTAGGTATTTTATTCTTTTTGATGTGATAGTAAATAGGATTATTTCCTTAATCTCTATTTCTGACCTTTCATTATTAGTGTATAGAAATGCAAGAGATTTTTGTGTATTAATTTTGTATCCTGCATCTTTACCAAATTCATTGATAAGCTCTAGTAGTTTTCTTGTGGCATCTTTAGGATTTCCTATATATAGTATCACATCATCTGCAAACTGTGAGAGTTTTACTTTTTCTTTTCCAATTTGGATTCCTTTTATTTCTTTTTCTTCTCTGATAGCCGTGGCTAGGACTTCCAAAACTTTGTTGAATAAAAGTGGTGAGAGTGCACATCCTTGTCTTGTTCCTGATCTTAGAGGAAATGCTTTCAGCTTTTCAACATAGTATGATATTGGCTGTAGGTTTTTCATATATGTTCTTCATTATGTTGAGGTTGTTTCTCTCTAAGCCCACTTTCTGAAGAGTTTTTATCATAAATTGGTGTTTAACTTTGTCAAAAGCTTTTTCTGCATCTTTTGAGAGGATCATATGGTTTTTATTCTTCAATATGTTAGTGTGGTGTATCACATTGATTGATTTGAGTGTATTGAAGAATCCTTGCATCCCTGGGTTAAATCCTACTTGATCATGGTGTATGATCCTTTTAAGGTGTTGTTGGATTCAGTTTGCTAGTATTTTGTTGAGTATTTTTGCATCTATCTTTATCAGAGTTATTGGTCTGCAATTTTCTGAGTTCACTGATTTTAGATATTGTATTCTAATACAAGCATTTAAAGTTATTTGTTTTCTTCCACATAGTGCTTTAACTACATCCCACAAATTTTGATGTGTTTTATTTTTATTGCCATTCAATTCAAAATATTTGATAATATCCCTTGTGATTTTGTCTTTGTCCTATGAATGATTTTGAACTGTATGGTTTAATTTCTAGTTATTTGGGGTTTCCTAGATGTCTTATTACTATTGCTTTGCCATTCAACTCTGTTGTAGTTTGTGATGGCTAATTTTGCATGTCAACTTGGCTACACCACCTTACCCAGATTTTGGTCAAACATCAGTCTAGGCATTGCTATAAAGGTAGTTTTTAGATGTTATTAGCATTTAAATTAGAAAACTCTGAGTAAAGAAGATTACCCTCATAATGTGGGTAGAACTTATCTAAATATTTGAAGGTCTTGAAAGAAAAGAGGTCCCCTGAGTAAGAAGGATTCTACCTGCAGGAAGTCTTCAAACTTGACCCTGTAACTTTAACTCTTCCCTGTGCTCCAGCCTGCTGGCCTGTCCTGTATATTCTGGATTAGCCAGGCTCCACAATCATGTGAGCCAATTCCTCAAAATCTCTCTCTCTCTCAATAGTGAGCTAGCTAGCTAGCTAGCTACATATGTTTATAGATGGGTATATACCTATATATAGATATAGATATAGATACACTCACATTCTATCAGTTTTTTTTCTCCTCTGGAGAATTCTAATACATAAGTAGAAAACACACTCTTTATAATTTTAATCCTTATTAAATTTATTGAGATTTGTTTTATGGCCCCAAATAAGACCTATCTTGGTTAATGTGCCATGTATTCCTGAAATGCTGTTTATATAAATGCTGAAATATAATTCAGCTGTTGCTTGATGTAGTGGCCTATAAATGTTAACTTGGTGGAGGTAGTTTACAGTGATGTTCACATCTTCTTGTTTGTTACAGATTATTTTGTCTAGTTGGTATAAGAATTTCTGTGAAGGGGTGTTAACAATATCTTATTGTGGTTGTGTAGCTGTCTAAATCTCCTCAAATTCTTTCAAGTATTGCCTCACATATTTTGAGATTCCATTATTAGGTGTTTACTTTTTATACTTTTTGTGTCATCCTCATGACTAATCCTTTTAATCATTTTAAAATATCTTTTTATTTCTAGTAATACTCTTTGCCTTAAACTCTGTGGTATATGACATTAATGTAGCCACTCCAAGCTTGGTATGTTTGTGGGTCATGTGATATATATTTTCCCATCCATTTACTTTCTACCTATCTGTGTCTTTATATTTTAAATGTGTCTGTTGTAAGAAGCATGTAGTGAGTCGCAGTTTTTTATGAACTCTGTCATAAGTAGACTTCTTACACCATTAACATTTAATATGTTTTTATGTGGTTTAGTTTAAGCCTACCATTGTACCTTTTTTTCTGTTTGTCACTTCATTTTTTGTTCCTCTGTTCCATGTTTTCTTCCTTCTCTTGGGTTATTTAATGTTTTTTTTTTTTTTTACTACTTTTTATTAATTTTGTCGCTTAGACTTTTTTCAAGTGTAAATTTTTAGTGGTTGCTCTAGGGATTTACATACCTAAACTTTCACATCTGCTTACAGTTAATATTATATTACATCATATAAAATATAGAAACTTGGCAATCATATATGTTCCTTTATATCCCCTCACTGTTCTTCATGTTACAGTGGTCATATGTATTACTCCTACATGTATTGAACACCCCACAGACAATGTTATAGCTTTTGCTTTAAACAGTCATATGTATTTTAAAGGGCTGAAGAGGAAAACAGTCTTTTTTTAAAGACTATTTTTTAAAGCAGATTTAGGTTCACAGAAAATTGAGGGGAAGATACAGATCTTCCCCATATACCTCCTGCCCCCACATGTACAGCCTCCCCCATTACCAACATCCACCGTCAGAGTGGTACATTTATTAAAACTGATGAACATACATTGATACATCCCATCCTAGTCACCCAAAGTCCATAGGTTACATCGCAGTTCACTCTTGGTGCTGTATATTCTACAGGTGTAGACAATCCATCTTTATTGTATCATACAGAGTGTTTTCACTGCTCTCAACATCCTCTTTCCTCTATCTATTCATCCTTCCTTTCTCAACCTGGACCTTTCTACTGTCTCTATAGTTTTGCCTTTTCTAGGATGTCCTCTAGTTGGAATCATTTAGTATGTAGGTTTTTCAGATTTCCTTCTTTCACTTGGTAACATGCATGTAAGTTTCTTTCATGTCCTTTCATGGCTTGATAGCCCATTGTTTTTTAACACTGAATCATATTCCATTGTTTGTATGTACCACGATTTATTTATCTATTAACTTACTGAAGGATATCTTATTTGCTTCCAACTTTTGGCAATTATGAATAAAGCTGCTATAAACATCTAGGTGCAGGTTTTTATATGGATGTAGTTTTCAGCTCCTTTGGGTAATTATCAAGGAATGCGATTGCTGGATTGCATGGTAAAAGTGTGTTTAATTTTGTAAGAAATTACCACACTATCTTCCAAAGTGTCAGTACCATTTCACATTCCCACAGCAATATGTGAAAGTTTCTATTGCTCTACACCCTCACCAGCATTTGATGTTGTCAATGTTCTGGATTTTGGCCATTCTAATAGGTGCGTAGTGCTTATCTCATTGTTGTTTTAATTTTCATTTTCCTGATGACATATGGTGTAGAGCATCTTTTCATATGCTTATCTATCGTCTATCTTCTTTGGTGAGGTTTCTGTTAAAGTCTGGTCCATTTTTCAATCGAGTTGTTTCTTATTGTTGAGTTTCAAGTGTTCTTTGTATATTTTGGATAACAGATGTATCTCTTGCAAATATTTTCTCTCAGTCTGTGTTTTCCTTTCTCATTTGCTTGACATTGTCTTTCACAGAGCAGAAATTTTAAATTTTAATGAAGTCCAGCTTATCAATTTTTTCTTGGATGATGCCTTTATCCAAGGTTTTATCTAAAAAGTCATTGCTATATCTAAGATCATCTAGGTTTTCTCTTATGCTATTTTTTTTGGCAGGTGTAAGATCTATGTCTGGATTCATTTTTTTGCATGCGGATATCCAGTTGTTCCAGCACCAGCTGTTGAAGACTGTCTTTGCTCCATTGTATTGTCTTTGCTCCTTTGTCAAAGATCAGTTTACTACATTACATGGGCCTATTTTTTGGACTCTTTGTTCTGTTCCAATGATATATTTGTCTATTCTTTCTCCAGTATCACACTGTCTTGATGACTATAGCTTTATAGTAAGTCTTGAAGTAGGGTAGTATCTGTCCTCCAACCTTGTTCTTTTCCTTCAATATTGTGTTGGCTATTCTGGGTCTTTGGCTTCTCCATATAAACTTTAGAATCAGTTTGTCAATATCCACAAAAGAACTTTCTGGGATTTTGATTATAACGGCATTGAATCTATAGATCAAGTTGGGAAGAACTAACATCTTGACAATATTGAGTCTTCCTTATCCCTACACATGGAATAGCTCTCCATTCATTTAGTTCTTGATTTCATTCATCAGATTTTTGTAGTCCCTTATATAGATCTTTAACACATTTTGTTAGATTTATACCTAAGTATTTCATATTTTGGGGTGTTTATATTAATATTAAATGATACTCTGTTATTTCAAATTTCACTTGTTCATTGCTTGTGTATTGAAAAGTGATTGACTTGTATATTAACCCTATATCTTTCAACCTTGCTATAATGTCTTATTAGTTCCAGGGATTTTTGTTTGTTTGTCCATTTTTTGGTTTTTTTTTGGTCTATTCTTTTGGGTTTTCTACATAGATGATCATGTCATCTGTGAACAAAGACAGTCTTTCCCTGGTACCTGCTTTCTCACCATTAAATATGATATTAGCTATAAGTTTTTATAGAAATTCTTTATTAAGTTAAGGAAATTCCTCTGTATTCCTAGTTTACTGAGTTTTTGTCATGAATAGGTGTTGGATTTTGTCAAGTTTTTCTCTATCTATTGATATGATCATGTAGTTTTTCTTTTTAGTCTGTTTATATAATGGCTTACATTATTTGAAAATCAAATGTTGAACCTGCTTTGCATACCTGAGATAAATCTCACTTGGTTATGTTATATAATTCTTTTTATACGTTGTTGGATTCTGTTTGCTAATATTTGTTGAGAATCTTTGCATCTATGCTCATGGGAGATATTGGTCTGTAGTTTTCTTATTGCATCTTTGTCTGATTTTGGTATTAAGGTAATGGTAATGCTGGCCTCATAGGATGAGTGAGGAAGTATTTCTTCTGCTTCTGTCCTCTGAAATAAATTGTAGAGAATTGGTGTAATTTCTTCCTTAAATGTCTGGTAGAACTCACTATTGAACTCATCTAAGCTGGTGCTGTTTTAGAAGGTTATTAATTATTGATTCAATTTCTCTCATAGGTATGGACTTACTCAGATTGTCTCTTTCTTCTTGTGTGAGTTTTGGCAAATTGTGCATTTCAAAGAATTGGTCCGTTTCATGTATGTTATCAAATTATGGGCATAGAGTTTTTCATTATATTCCTTTATTATCCTTTGAATGACAATGGGATCTGTACTGAGATCTAAATAAAATAGATGTCCCTCCTTTCATTTCTGATGTTAGTAACTAGTATACTCTCCCTTTTTCTTAGTTAGCCTGGTTAGAGATTTATATTACCTTTATATTATATAAAGATTTTATTGATCTTTTCAAACAACCAGCTTTTGGTTTCATTGATTTTCTCTATTGATTTCCTGTTTTCAATTTCATTGATTTCTGCTCTATTTTTATTTATTTTCATCTGTTTACTTTGGGTTTAATGAGCTCTTCTTTTTCTAGGTTCCTAAGGTGGAAACTTAGATTATTGGTTTTAGATCTTTCTTCCTTTTTAGTATATGCATTCAATGCTATAAATTTCAATCTAAGCACTGCTTTTAATGCATCCCACAAATTTTGATAAGTTGCATTTTCATTTTCACTTAGTTCAAAATATTTTTAAAGTACTCTTGGGATTTCTTTTTTGATCCAAGCGCCTGTCCCTTCAAATTGTGTTTTCTTTCTTTTGGTATGCCTTGTAATTTTTTTCTTGATAGCTGAACATGATGTACCGGGGAAAAAGAACTGCTGTAAATAGGCCTTTCGTACTGGGGTGGTGAGGTGTGGTGAGTAAAGTGTTTTATAGTCCTATGATTAGGTCTCAGTCATTTAGTGAGCCTATGCTTCTGCCCTGTGAACTTCACAAGTGTTTCTCAGTTTTCACTCCCCCATTAGGTAGAACAGGATGGCTAGAGATGGCTGGAGTTAGGTATTTCCCCGCCCCCAGGTCAGTTAGATTCTGGTAATACTTAAGCAGATAAGACACTGGTTAACTACTTCCCCTTGAGGGCAGTCCTTGTTGAGAGAAAGAGTGCTCCAGTTTATTTCAAAATTGTGCATTTTTCTTTCCCCCTGCCAGAAGCGTGAGGGGATTTTTCTCTGTTATTTACTGAGGGAAGTTGACCGAGTACCTGGAAATGAATCTCACAATATTGTGGGGGTGCTCCCTATGACTGAGTCCTCCTGAAGTGTTTAAGTCTCAGACTTCTCCACACTGAACACTGAATTTCCCCCAGCAATTCGTCAGTTACAGTTCAGGGTTTCCTAATCCAGCCCTGGTTCCCATAGCTGTTTCTGCTGGTGGATCTCTGCTCCTATAAGCCTGTGACTCCCTGTATTTGCCTGTCTGTGTTTCTAGTTTAGGGACAGTGGTTTGCCCTGTGTTTTCCACTAACTATGGATCCAAGAAGAGTTGTTGATTTTTCATTCTGTTTAGCTTTTTATTTCTTATTAGGAGAGAGTGGTGACTTCCAAGCTCCTTATATATAGAACTGGAAACTAGAAGTTCAAAGCATAGTCTTTTATATATACCCAGATAATTACCATTTCTGACACTCTTCCTTCATTCCTGATGATCCAAGTTTCGCTCCAGTAACATTTTATTTTTTTCAGCTTGAAGAGCTACCTTTAGCATTTTATTTTTTTTTAAGAGTATATCTTCTGGTGACATATTCTCTTTGCTTTTACTCATGTGAAAATGTCTTTACTTCACCTTCATTTCTGAAGAATAGTTTTGCTGAATTTAGAATTCTAGGTTTATGGATTATCTTCCTCCACTACATTAAAGATGTTGGTCCTTTGTTTTCTTGTTCTTCATGAGAATATGCAGTCATTCATATCCTTGTTCCCCTATATATTATGTGTTATTTTTCTCTAGCTGCCTTGAAGTTTTTTCTTTTTCTTTGATTTCTGAAAGTTCAATTATGATTTCAAGTACATCAATTATGATGTATCTAGGCATGATTTTCTTTGAATTTATCCTGTTTAGATTTTACCAAGATTCTAGAATTTGTAAGTTTATGTCTTGAACCAAATTGGGGAAATGTTGTGGACTGAACTGTGTTCTCCCAGAGGATATGCTAAAGTCCTAACCCAGGTACCTGTGAATGTTACCTTAGTTGGAAATAAGATTGCTGTAATTAAGGTAAGATGAGGTCATTTGGCTAGGTTCTAATCCAATATGACCAGTTTCCTTATAAGAAGAGAGAAATCTGTATGCAAACACACAAAGGAAGAGCACCATGTGATGACAGAGGCACAGGTTGGAGTGATGCAGTTATAAGCCAAGGAACACCAAGATCTATGACCACCACCAGAAACTAGGAAGAGGCAGGGAAGGATTCTACCCAAAGCCTTAGAGGAGCATGGCCCCACTGACACCTTGATTTTATATTTCAAGCCTCCAGAAGTGTGAGAAAATATATTTCTGTTGTTTTAAGACACCCAGTTTGTAGTGCTTTGTTACAGCAGCTCTAGGAAACCAACACAGGAAGTTTTCAGCAATTATTCCTTAATTTTTTTCTTCCACAAACTCTTTTTCCTCTCTTTCTGGGACTCTAATTCTATGTATGTTAGACCATATGATACTGTCCTACAGGTCTTAGAAGCTCTGTCCTTTTAAAATAATTTTTCTCTTTATTTTTCAGATTGTATAGTTTCTATTGATTTGTTTTAAAGTTCACTCTCTTTACTCTGTAATCTCTATTTTGGTATTGAGTCCATGCAGTGCCATTTTATTTCAGAGGCTGTAGTTTTTTGTTCTACAATTTCCATTTGATTATGTTTTGTATAGTTTCTATTCCTCTTCTTAGACTTTCTATCTTTGTATTTATTTCAAGTATATGCACATTAAGCATAGCTATAACAGCTACTTTAAAGTCTTTGTTAATTCCGATTTCTGGGTCATCTCAGTGTTGGTGTTTATTGATTGTCTTTCCCTTAAGTTATATTTTTCTGTTTCTTTGATTGTTGGATATGTTATGAATGTTATATTATGTAGACTCTGGCTTTTATTATATTCCTCTGGAGATTGTTGATAGTTTTGTTTTAGTTGACAATCAATGCAGTTAGGATCAGACCGTCAGGCCTGTCTCACCTTTGGTGAGTGATATTCAATTCTCAATTCAGTTCTCAAAGTCTTTGCTAGGTTGGTTTCAGTTTGTCCCACACATGCATGGTTCAAGGATTAAACTGAGACTTGTGGAGATGGTTCAAATATCAGTTAAATTCTCAAAGCCTTTGCTATGTTGGTTTACTTCTGTCTCACATATATGTTGTGTAGGAGAGAAGCTGAGATGTGATTTCTTCAGCAGAATTAGGGGACAGCATTCTCCTGACTTTTCCTTTCTCAGATTCTCCCCATTTCACTCTGGCTTGCATAACCTGGTTTCCATAGTTCCTCTAGCCAGAAAGACATTAGGATTCTTTTTAGACTTTTAGTTGCCAATGCTGTGCTGCTTGATGACTGGTCCCCTCAGAGAAAAGAATCAGGAGAAAATAAGAACAGGAAACTCACCACCATGTAGATACTTCCCCAAGTTTCGATTCCCCTTTATAATCTTTCTTCTTTTAATTTCTTCAACTTTTTATTTTAAAATAATTATGGTTTCACAGGAAGTTGAAAAGATAGTACAGAGAGGTCCCATGTACCTTTCATCCAATTCCCCCCAAAAGTTACATCTTACATAATTATAGTACAATATCAAAGCCAGGAATTTCATATAGGTACAATGTGTGTGTGGAGTTCTGTCATTTTACCAAATGTGTAGGTTCACGTAACCATGACCACAAGATACAGAACCATTCAATCAGCACAAAGATGTCCCTAATGCTACCCCTTCATAGTCACATTCAAGCCCTCCCCCCATCATCCTTAATTAGTGGCAACCATTAATCTGCTTTCCATATCTATAATTTTATCTCTTCAATAATCTTATATAAATGAATCATACAGTTTGTGAAACTTGAGTTTGATTTTATCACTCAGCATAGTAATCTTGAGATCCATCCAAGCTGTTTCATGTATCAATAATTCATTACTTTTTATTGTTGAATAGTATTCTGTGGTATGTAAGTACATAATTTGTTAAACCATTCATCTATTGAGGAACGTCTTGATTGTTTCCAGTTTTAGGCTATTACAAATAAAGCTGCTATGAACAATGATATGTGGAGTTTTGTGCAAATATAAGTTTTCATTTCTATGGGATAAATGACCTAAAGCTCAATTGCTGGCTCACGTGGTAAGTGTATATTTAGTTTTCTAAGAAATTGCCAAAGTATTTCCCAGATTGGCTATACGATTTTGCCTTTCAACCAGCAATAAATAAGAGACCAAGTTTTTCCACATCCTTGCCATCATTTTAGCTGTTTTAATAACGGTGAGTGATAGCTCATTGAGGTCTTAATTTGCATTTCCCTGATGGCTAGTGATGTTGAACATCTTTTCATGTGCTTATTTGACATCTGTATGTGCTCTTCAGTGAAGTATCTCTTCATGTCCTTTACCCATTTGCTAATTGGATCATGTTTAGTTTGGCTAATACTTTACATACTCTAGATTTGTCAGATATGTGCTTTGTAAATATTTTTTTTTCCATTCTGTAGCTTGTATTTCCATCCTTCTAACTGGATCTTTTTCAAAACAAAAGTTTCAAATTTTGATAAAGTCCAATATTTGATTTTATTTTTATGGATTGTGTTTTGGGTGTCAAGTCTAGGAAGTCTTTACCAAACCAGAGTCCTGAAGATTTTATCTTATGTAATTTTCTAAAATTTTACAGTTTTATGTTTTACATTTAAGTCTATAATCTAGTCTGAGTCAATTTTTATATAAGGTGTGAGGCTTATATTGAGGTTCATTTTTTTGCCTATGGATAAAATATCAATTGGTCTGGCACCATCCATTGAAAATATTACCTTTCCTCCACTGAGTTTTTCCCTATATTTTTATCAAAAATCATTTGGTCTCATTTGTGTGGGAGTTATTTCTGGTTTCCCTATTCTGTTCCACTCATCTATGTGTCTATTCCTCCATCAATATCACACATTCTTGTTACTATAACTATATAATACATCTTGAAATCAAGCAAAGAGATTCTTCCCACTTTATTCTTCTTTTCAGAATTATTTGAACAAATCCAGGTTATTTGACTTTTTGTAAATTTTAGAATAATCTTGTTTATATCTATAAAAAATATTGCTGGGATTTTGATAGGAATTGCACTAAACCTTCATGTCAATGTGGGGAAAATTGACACAGCTATAGTGAATCTTCTAATACATGAACACAGACTACTTCTCCATTTATTTGGGTCCTCTTTGATTTCTTTCAGCAATATTTTGTAGTTTTCAGCATAGAAGTCCTGTGTGTTTTTGTTAGATGTTCTCCAACAACCAAATATTTATTTCAGAGTGACTGTATATGCCACTGTATTTTTAATTTCTGTTTTTACATGTTTGTTTCTATTTCTATAGAAATATAATTGCTTTTTGTATTTTGATCTTTATCCTGTACCCTTGCTGAACTCATTAGTCCTCAAAATTTTTAGTAGATTCTTTGGGATTTTCTACTTAGACCATCAAGCCATATCATGCTTTCTTCTTTTCTCATGTTCCAAGATTCCTTGTTCTGTAATTTCCATTATGTTCAGATAACTTTCTTAAGCTATTTTTTTAGGATAGGTTTGCTGGCGAAAAATTTTGTTAGTTTTCTGCATGCTTTGCTCCAATCTGGTGGGGATGAAAAACCCACATCCCCACTTGGCCCTCTCAGACATCACTGAGTTGGGGGGTTGGGTGACTCTTTATAGCCTGACATGAGTGGAAGTCTAGGCTTTCCATCAAGCCTTTGCTGGCAGAGATGGGGTAGGGCCATAGTCTTTTCTGTGACATTTGCCTTAAGTAAAAAGGTTATCTAAAAATCTTCTGTTTCCCTTACCTTCCCTATTCCTCATCTTTTGGCCAAAGAATGTAGGCTTTCCTGGGCTTTTTTGTTTGTGTCTCCTGGCTTCCCAAATTTCCACCTTCTCCAATATCCAAACTGGGCTAAGTGGGGCAAAATAAATTCCAAAGAACTTACCACTGTGTAATTCTTTGGGCCCCAGCTTCTTTAGTTGGTCTGCCTTTTTCTGTCCACTTTTCAGAGTCTTCTTATATTTGTCTTATATGCAATGTCCAGGGATTTTTCAATGTACTCAGTAGGAATAATAGGGTAGATATGCCTACTCCATCTTCCCAGAAGCAGAAGAGTTCTTAATTACTTCTGAGAGTTTTCGGGCAGTCATTTTTTCTCTATTTTCCAGAGTGTATAGTTGTAATCAGTGCAAAGGATGGGTTATAGAGATTTAACACTGCCACAGAGGATTTGGAATTCTCCATTATTTTTTTTTTTTCTCTCCATTATTTTTTTAAAGAGTTGAAGACACAAAAAAGGGGCATGTTTTATAAATATTAACCGAAATACTTCCCATTTCTGGCATTCTTTACTCTTTTGCGTTACTCCCAATTTCTCTCTGGTTATTTCCTTCCGCCTACAGAACTTCATTTAACATTTTGCAGAGTGCAGGTCTACTGTTAATAAACTATCTCAGTATTTGTGTCATAAAGTTTTTATTTTGCCTTCGTTTTTGAAAGATATTCCTGGAAGGCTTAGAATTTCAGAATGACAAATTTTTCTTTCACTAGTTTCAAAAATGTGGCTCTATTGGCTTCAGATTATATAGTTTCTGATAAGAAACCTGCTCTCATTCTTATCTTTGTTCTACTCTAAGTAATGTATGTGTGTATTTATTCCTCTAAGCGCTTTTGTGATTTTCATGGTGTCACTGGTTTTCAGCAACTGATTATAATGTGCCTTGGTGTGAATTTCTTTATGCTTATTTGATTTAGTGTTTGCTGACCTTCTTAGATATATGGATTTGTAGTTTTATTCACATTTGGACATTTATTATTATTATTTCTTCAAGTGTGTCTCCTTTTCTGGAGACACACTTGAAGAAATAATTACATGTATTACATTGTGTGATTGCTTGATATGGGCCCCCAGCTTACTGAGGATCTTTTAACTTATTTCAGGTTATTTTTCTTTGCATGTTTCATGTAGTATAACTTTTATAGCTTTGTTATCAAATTTACTATTCGTTTTTTTCTTCATTTTCTAATCTGCTGTAATCCCATCATCTGGTGTATATTTCATTTCACATACCATATTTTTCATTTCTAGAAATTCTATTTACATTTTCATATATCTACCATTTCTCTACCCATTGTGTTCATGTTTTCCTTTAAATTATTGAGCTTATTTAAGATTCGTAATAGCTCTTTTCAGGTGCTTCTTTAATAATTTGGGTAGATGCTTTAATAAGCAACTAATTAATTTTTATTTAAATGGGCATTTTATTCCTATTTTGCAATTAAGGAAATGAAAGCTCAGAGAGGCAAATTAGTTTTCCTAAGTCATGTAGCTAATAAGTAGAAAATTACAGCCCAGGATCATCTGATTCCCAACTTCATCCTCATAATTGCTGTGCTATGAAATATGAACTCTCTTAACTGGTTGTTTAAATTTGAACAAGTATTCTGCTTTTGTGAACCTCAGTTTCCATGTCTATAAAACTAGAGATCATGAAGATACTTACTTCACAGTATTGCTTATGAAAAGTACTTCTCCTCTGAAGTTATTTTTGCTGCAGCTGAGATAGGGAACTTGAATTTTATTTCAGAGGACAGCCCAACAAGAGCAGAGCTAAATATGCATTTGGATAGGTGTGTGTGGGGGGAAGGCATCTCATTGGAAGGCTCTCATAAATTAGGAAGCATGAGGACATAGGGGCATTCTTTGTAGAGGTCCTTGGATAGGAAATAAAAAGCATTAGTGGGGCTTCCCTGGTGATGCAGTGGTTAAGAATCTGCCTGCTGATGCAGGGGACACGGGTTCAAGCCCTGGTCCGGGAAGATCCCACATGCCGCAGAGCAACTAAGCCCATGCACCACAACTACTGAGCCTGCACTCTAGAGCCCACGAGCTACAACTACTGAGCCTGCATGCCACAACTTCTGAAGCCCATGTGCCTAGAGCCCATGCTCCGCAGCAAGAGAAGCCACTGCAATGAGAAACTCGTGCACCACAATGAAGAGTAGCCCCCACTCACCGCAACTAGAGAAAGCCCATGCACAGCAATGAAGACCCAATGCAGCCAAAAATAAAAAATAAATAAAAATTAAAATATATATATATATATAGAAAAAGCATTAGCGCCCTACTCCTATGGGCACTAATATGCCTGGTACTGCCTGGATATGTCAGAGAAGCGATGGTTTTAATCATTTTAAAAATATGAACTTACCATTTTGACATGGGTATAGTGTGGAAAAGAAAGATTTTTATATATTGGCCATCTTAACCTCTTCCAACAATCCAGGTGATGATAATGACCAAGATGGTATCTACTGGAAGGAGTTTTTATTGTTTTAGATAAGGATTTCTTCCTAGATTTATATCCCTTCACAGAACCTTCTCTATGGTTGGAGAGCTCGGTTTATTTGCCCTGTGTATCCAGGGTACATTAATGAGTTCCATGATAGATATGTTTCTTTTTTCTTTACTCCTTTTGTTCTTTGAGCTACTACTAAACAAAACTACCCTAGGCAGCAATCTTGAAAATTCATTCAGGGTTCTCTATTTACTTAGTATCAACTCTATATAAGTGTATTGCTATGCACTCTGTACTAGGGATACAGAACTATATAACATGAAATGTCTGCACCTAAGGAATTCACAGACAAGTGGGGAAGATAAAATACAAGTTAAACATGATGTAGTAATAGGTCTAAGCCACAGGGTGTGGGAAAATCCAAAATTGGTTATCCCTTACCCATCTGGCAAAGGGATGGACAAACCAGATTCTGAAAGTATCTTAGGGAGGGTGATGCTTGACTGAATTCTGAAAGGTGAGGATGAGTTTGTCAAGGGTGGAAGTAACAGCAGGGAAGGAGATTCTCAGCAGAGGGAGGGGAAACATTTCTGAAGGTTTGCAAGAGTGGTGAGTGTAGTTCCTCTGTTATCTGTAATTTGTTTTGACTGGGGCTCAGGGGAGATAAGACAGGACAGGTAAGCAGGGTGCAGACTGTGAAGAGGCTATTATGTCTCTTGGTCACAAGGGAGTCTGAATGTGAGAACGTGGGTGAGGAGGTATTAATTCATATCCACGCTGGAAAAACAACTCAAAGTACAAGGCTGGTTGCTGACAAATCAGTTGCCTCAGATTTCTGTCTGATCCCACACGGTGGCTGATGCAGAAATACCGATGACTGACTGGGCCTAAGCTCCCAGACAGTGAGGAAATCTGCTGAGTGGAAGCCTTTGGAGTCTGACTACAGGATAAACAGCTTTGCTCAGAGCTCTACCCTCTGGGTAAACAGTGGCCTTTTTCTGAGGGGAGACAGCTCAGCTGGGGGTGGATTTTGTTGGCTCTCGAGGCAGAAATAGTGCTGCCTGGGCTTGTGCAGGCTCCTGAGTTTGCAGGCAGACCACAGGAAGCTGACAAATCCAAAGAGGCATGAATGTGGTGAAAAGAGCACTGTCAAAGGTCAAGGAAATGTTTAAAACCAAGTGGGGAGTAAGAAGAGAAATGCCCTGTGTGAATACCAACCTTAGCACAGAGGTCTAGGGCCAGATATTCCTTCCTCAGCTCTGTAACTGCAGCTATCAAGTACCAGGGTTCAAGCTAAGTGCTTTCCTTGCAGAATAATAACAACAACTGACATTTTGAGTGCTTGCTTTGTTGTCATGTACTGTTCTAGGTATATTCCATACCGTTACCTATTTAATTCTTATGTCTACCCTGTGAAGGAGTTAAAAATACTATTTCATGTTACAGATAAGGAAACTGAGTCTCAGAGTTAAGGTTTGCCTAATATCACACACATAGGAACTAACTAGTGGATCTGGGGTTTGAACCCAGGCAGTGGAACTTCACAAAACCCATGGTCCTTTTCTCTATAATTCTATGAGACAAGCATCATTATCCCCAACGTATAGATGGAAAACTGAGGATCAGAGTAGTTAAGAAAATAATGGAGGTGGAATGGACCTCAGTCCTTGACTCCAGTTCTCGTGGCCTTTACCACTGTACTCCACTGGGAACATATCTAGAGCTAGTGTCTATCTCTATGAGACTCTTGCCTGGTTGGAGCAATGTCTGGACCTGAATTCTGTAAGGGAACTGGGCTATGGGGAGGCCCAGCCAGATCCTCTGAGGAGATCATAAAGAAGTCTCCCAGAGAGCAGAAGGTGTTAGCCACATAATCAGTGTCAGCCAAAAAATCAGCAATGTCCACCAGGCAGGGGACCACCACCACAGGCCCCACCTCCCCTGCTCTTACAGCCAACCTCAAAAAAGCAGAGAACTTAAGCCTTTGAAAGAGAATTAGGGGAAATATTCCAGACCCAGGCATGGACCACAGTCTCCTCCACTCTCCAAGAAGCTGGAGTAGGAAAGGACATGGAAGAGCTGTCCCCCTTCCTAGTCTAATCCCTCAAGCTGTGCAGGAGATGTGGGGAAGAGATAGTGAGTAAATTGGTTTGAGTTGGGAATTTTTAATTGGACGACATAGACTTTTTGTTAAAAAATAAAAGAACAATTATGTACCCTGGGAAGTTTTGGAATCTGCCCAAGACATCATTAAAGGAAAGGAAAGGAAGAAGCCAGAGAGCACAGGCAGTAATAGAAAGATATAAAACTGTTTTATGAGACTGTTCAGTCGACCAGATACATCAGTCATCTACCAACTCAGGCATTCCAGCTCAGTCTGCCCTTCCCATCAACATTTTACTCCTCATTTAACTTCTTTCAAACTTAGAAGACTCCTAATTCCAATCCCAATGCTTGCTACCATAGCAATGCTCTTTCAACTCATGGTTGGAAGCTGACAGTTGTTATTTCTCCAGGACTCATACTATGTTCCCCTCCCAAGCGAGATACTGAAGCCACCTAAGACCAAGGTACGTGGCTGTGCAAAGTTCAGATCAAGTTTTATTTATTTATTATTATTATTATTTAACATTTTTATTGCAGTATAATTGCTTTAAAATGGTGTGTTAGTTTCTGCTTTATAACAAAGTGAATCAGCTATACAGATATCCCCATATCTCCTCCCTCTTGCGTCTCCCTCCCACCCTCTGTATCCCACCCCTCTAGATGGTCAAAAGCACTGAGCTGATCTCCCTGTGCTATGCGGCTGCTTCCCACTAGCTATTTATTTTACATTTGGTAGTGTATATATGTCCATGCCACTCTCTCACTTTGTCCCAGCTTACCCTTCCCCCTCCCTGTGTCCTCAAGTCCATTCTCTACCTTTGCGTCTTTATTCCTGTCCTGCCCCAGGTTCTTCAGAACCTTTTTTTTTTTTTAGATTCCATATATATTTGTTAGCATACAGTATTTGTTTTCCTCTTTCTGACTTACTTTATTCTGTATGACAGACTTTAGGTCCATCCACCTCACTACAAATAGCTCAATTTTGTTTCTTTTTATGGCTGAGTAACACACAATTGTATATATGTGCCACATCTTTATCCATTCATCTGTCAATGGACACTTAGGTTGCTTCCATGTCCTGGCTATTGTAA
Organism: Aethalodelphis obliquidens; assembly: GCF_003676395.1. NCBI lineage: Eukaryota > Metazoa > Chordata > Mammalia > Artiodactyla > Delphinidae > Aethalodelphis > Aethalodelphis obliquidens. The sequence continues at coordinate 5,033,242 of NW_020838004.1, read as the reverse complement.
ATAGAGCTGCAATGAGCATTGTGGTACATGACTATTTTTGATTTATGGTTTTCTCAGGGTATATGCCCAATAGTGGGATTGCTGGGTCATATGGTAGTTCTATTTTTAGTTTTTTAAGGAACCTCCATACTCTTCTCCATAGTAGCTGTATCAGTTGACATTGCCACCAACAGTGCAAGAGAGTTCCATTTTCTCCACACCCTCTCCAGCATTTATTGTTTGTAGATTTTTTGATGATGACCATTCTGACTGGTGTGAGATGATACCTCATTGTAGCTTTGATTTGCATTTCTCTAACAATCAGTGATGTTGAGGATCCTTTCACGTGTTTGTTGGCAATCTATATATCTTCTTTAGAGAAATGTCTGTTTAGGTCTTATGCCCATTTTTGGATTGGGTTGTTTGTTTTTTTTCATATTGAGCTGCATGAGCTGCTTGTAAAGTTTGGAGATTAATCCTTTGTCAGTTGCTTGGTTTGCAAATATTTTCTCGCATTCTGAGAGTTGTCTTTTCATCTTGTTTATGTTTTCTTTTGCTGTGCAAAAGCTTTTAAGTTCCATTAGGAGTCATTTGTTTATTTTTGTTTTTATTTTCATTACTCTAGGAGGTGGGTAAAAAGGATCTTGCTGTGATTTATGTCATAGAGTGTTCTGCCTATGTTTTCCTCTAAGAGTTTTATATTTAGACCAAGTTTTAGTAAAGCATCAATGGTATCATGAGTCAGGCTCTAAACACCTCTGGTAAATGGATTCTATAACCCTGTTAAGCTTGCTTCCTAAGACCTTTCAAATTCATCATGGACACTGCAGCAACTGACTGTGAGCCCTATGTCTGTTGGGGGAAACAGGCTGTATGTCCTTCTACAGAGAGACTGGATGTCCCAGGGATAGAAATCAGCCTCTTACAGGGCTGGGGACAGAGGTGGATAGCTGAGGCCTTGTGTTTCTTCCTAAAAGACACAGCTCTGAGATGGAGATAGAATTGGCCTGTCTGAGATCACCATGCCTCAGTGGATGGAGTGTAAATACTTGGGAAGACCATGGGATATGGAAAGGGAAGCAAGTAGCTCTAAGTTTTCAGACCGAGATGTTTATTGCAAGTTTAATTCTTCTGAGAAAGTTTGACTCCCACCAGACCTCAAGTGTCTCCTTGAGAACAGAAAACTGAGCATATTAAATCAGGCCAATACTCAGGGTATGTTAGGAACTCCTAAAAGATGAGCAAAGGACAGAGTGTAGGGATGGTCAAGGTATCCTCTGTCCTGCTCCTCATACCATGAACACGCTTATGTTTCTCTTCATGGCCTAGAATTGATCTATCATCTTAGGATACTTCTAAGCCTACCTTGAATCTGTACCTCATCTCAGGGGAAGCAAACATCATATGATTATGACTAATCTTTATGTTGAAATAAAATAAGATGGTCAATTCATACATTCAATTGTTCAACAAATATTTATGGAATACCAATATATGCCAGGCACCTGAGCTTAAATCTCCAGGTTCTCAATGTTTCCAGGCCCCTTGGGAGGGCCAGAAAAAAGATGTTTCAGAAAAACAGAGGCCTTTACTCAAACTGAAAGAAGATGGTTGTGAGAAGGATGAGGGGTGAAGTCACAAATTTTAAGACAACCAAAGGCTTCCTGGAAAAAAGAATATGAAAAAAAGACATGATTTTCACTTTGTGTTCCTACTTTTTTGGGTACTTCAATCACAGAAGCATGTCAAGTTTTGATGTCGAGACCTTGGCATGAAGCAGGTACCATCCACTCCTTTCAACCCTTGTTGGGAATTAGTACATCTGAGTGGGGCTTTCCACATGCTTAATGGAACTGAACAGGCTACTTGGATTTTATAGCAACAGTCATTTTTATTTTGTCTAGATGAAAAATTTGTGATCTTTGTGTTGTTTCAGAACAAGAAAAACGTGGGATTTGAGAAGCAATTATAGCTTTAAGGAGGGAATTTCTTCCCCTCACGCTCTCTCAGCCTATTTAGTGAAGCGATTTGGATTGCATTTTGCTTTTAGCTCCACTCTTGTGTAGGTAAAGAAATTACTGCATGAGCTCACCCTTGGCCCCCAGCTCTGGGCTATCATGCCAGTAAATCTATGATAGCAGAGTCAGCGCACCAAATGTCTATATCTTTATTCTAATCTCAACATGAACTGGACTCAGAAAAATTCCTTTTTCCATATCATTTTTATTCTTAGCCTTTCAAGCCACTGGGCTTTGCTCTGAGGCATTTCTTTTGTCAGGAAGGGGTGGGAAAGAAAAGAGAGGAAAAGGGGAAAAAGGGAGGAAATTAAAATCTGCATAAACATACTCAGACTACCTTTTTCATGTGGGGTAAGAGGCAGGCAGGATACCTGGGTGGCTGTTGGATGATATTGTATGGATGTGGGTGGACCTTTCTAAGCATGTTCCTTGGTATTATATCCATAAGGGAATGCAGCAAATATTTGCTATGGCTTTGAGCAAAACACAAACCAGGGCCTCCCCCACTGCCCTTTTTTTTTTTTTTTTTTTTACAAGATTTGAAATTCTTTTTTGCATTGCTTTACGTTTTTGGGATCAAAGAATCCCATGCTTATGATATAACATGTGGAAAGTACAAATAAGTAAAAAAGAAGCCAAAAATGGCATTTACAGCCCCACTCCTATAAGAAATTACTGCTAAGAATATGTTGCAATCAATATTCCCGGTGATAAACCGGAGCCCTTTTAATGATGCTCCCTGTGCTTTGGGACAGTTCACAGAGTCTCTGGCCTGCTATTCCACCTGCTGAAGTTGGTGGTTGGTCCTGCAAAACAGCCCTACAATGTTCATTCTTGTTCTCCCTCAAGCAAATGTGCCTGGCAGCATGCTTGCTTTGCCCAAGGCCTCCCCTCAGGACAGCCGCTTTGGTTCTTTGCTCAGTTCAAGCATCTTAAATGAAATTGAGCGCTCAGCAGAGCCCCACAGAGCCGCACAAGAGGAATATGGATGGGGTCCTAGCCTGACCCCTCCCTCGTCCCTCCCATGCTCACTGCTCCCCATTGGCAGCTGCAGTGGAAAGGCCCAATAGGAACTATGAACTCTTCCTTTATCCACAGTCCTGGCTTGGAATCAAGTTGCTGACACCAGAGACACCTTTCCTGAGGGAAGCACTTGGAAGCCCTTGGCACTGGGCTGGAGCAGACAGCATTATGTGCCCTTTTAAAACCAGGACAGTGAAAGATCACTTCTAATTGTGGAGGTGAGATTTGAGAAGGTCATTAAAAGTAAGGACTGATTAAGATGGCTGGAGAAGATAAAGGAAGAAAAACTTGGATAGGGTTGGAGACTCAGGGCAGAAATAATCTTCTGAGATCCTCCAAATGGCTAAGGCCCCTCTCTTGGGGACTTTTGTCAAAGCACTTATCATCAGGACTGTAATTTATTGTGTACTCTTTGGACCTAAGACAAGAGGATGAACTCCTCATCCTTATCTATTCAATTCCATATGGTCAGACCTAGTACAGGTATGTCACTGAGAAAGCACTTAGTAAATGCTTGTTGGGCTGAACTGAAATGTTGTCAGCGTGAATAAAGCTCAGCAGGTGCAAGAGAGAGTAAGACAGGGGAGAGGTGGGAATACAGCTAGAGGGGAAGTGGGTATTTTCTCTTCCTACAGGTCTTGTAGCTGAACTCTTTTGGGTAATCAACCAAGATTTCTGAGAACCTCTGCGTAGGCTCTGCTCAGGTGCAAGAGGTAAGATGGCACATGTGACCCTACTAACTGTCTCCTCCCTCTCAACACATCTTATTTCCTGAGCAGATGGAAGCCAGGAGAACTCTGTCATCTATCCACCACCAAAACGACTGCCCTGCCTGCGTTCAGACCCACACATGCTGCCCACTTTCCTGTTATGCACAGAAAAGTGTCCTGCTGCTACCAGTCCCTGTCCCTCCCCTGGGCACTGCTTCTGATCTTCTTTCATTTACTCAAGGATTTTGCTTTATCCCCTCTCTCTCCAGCATTGACAGTTTACCCACTCTGCAGAATCATTCTCATCTAACTACAATTTGCTTTATTGTCTCCCACCTTAACTGTTGACCCATTTCTCTGCCCTGATTTATAGCAAAACTCTTCCAAAGAATAATATTGGATTATATTATATTATATTATATTATATTATATTATATTATATTATATTATATTATATTATATTATATTATATTATATGTCTCTAACTCCTAGCCTCTTATATTCTCTTTAACCCACTCCAGTCACATTTGTATCTCTGAACTCTATTGAAAACGCTCTGATTCAGACCACCAATAATTTCCATCTAGCTAAAACCAACAATCTGACCATGTCATACCTTGTCCAATTTTTTCAACCACACTGTTCATTCTTACTCTTCTTCAAAGCACCACGCTCTTTCCCCTGCACACTGGCTGTTTCCTTTTCCTGGAATGTGCTTCCTTCAGAACTTCATCAGTTTCTCTGCCTCACTTCAATCAGAAGTCACCTTGACGTCCTAGTGGAAAATAACATCCCTCACCATTCCCTGTGCCACCCTCTACTCCCTTACCTTGCTGTCTTCCTTCTTAGCACTCATCACTGCTGAAAATAGATTTTTTTGTAAACTAATTTAGGTATGATTCCTAGTAGAATGTGAATTCCAAGAGCTTAGGGACTTTGCCAGTCTTGTTCCTTCCAAATCCCCAGCACCCAGAACAGGGCTGGTACACAGTCAGCCCTGAATGAATAGTTGTTGAACAATGAATGAATAAAGGCACAACCCTGACCCTAAGGAACTCATAGTCTAACTGAGGATAGTGATGATGATGATGATGATGATGATGATGATGGTACATGATATTAAGTGCCATATATATACACACATATACTATCATTATACTCTTCATAATAAATATATGAAGTTATGAAATTCTGAAGTAGGTGGTATCATGTCTACTATATAGATAAGGGGACTCTCTTATCTTTAGAACTAACCTGTATAACCTGCAAGAGGCATAGCTAGTCAGCGGGAAGAGCCATGACTCAAACAACCTCTGACTCCAGAGGTGTGGTCTTCAACCTTGAGCTCTTTGACCTTTGCAGTCTGAGATCATGTGAAAAGGTCACCCCATCTTCACAGGTTGTCTTAATGTGGATATGGCAGTTCCACCTACTCATGAACAGCGAACACCCATTTATGCTTGCTTAGTAGAAAAGAGTGCTGACTTTACTCATTTTACTCTAAAAGCACTCTCTATGCCAGAAGCCAAAATACACAGAGTTGGTAAATATTTTGTACTTGGTTACAAGCAAGGACCCAAATCCAGTTAATTTTGGCTCAGCGTGATATGGTTGTTCACTAGGTTTAGGAAATATGTAGGTAGGTTCAATTCCAATTTGAAGACGTTCCTTGGTCATATTTCAGCCGAGTGTTTTAGGAAATTTAAACCTTTTGATCCATTTGGGCTTGTTTCTGAGTTCAGCACAGTTTGTTCCCCATCATGGTTTATAGTCCGGTTTGGTGCAAGGCCCTGGCTGCTGGGTTTCCTGTAGGCCCATAAGCTGTCCTAATGAATGCGGAAAAGCCAAAGAAAATCTCTGTCCAAGACTGTGTGTGTGTATCTTAACTTGGGTCAAGGCAGGAGTGATAGCCTTCTTCTTGGCCAGCCACATATGTAATTTTAAAGTTTCCACACACACAAAAAAAAGGAAACATGTGAAATTAACTTTAACAATAGATTTTATTTAACACAGCATACCCCAAATATTATTATTTCAACATGAAATCTGTATAAAGAATTATTAAATCTAGCCTGTATTTTACATTTATATCATATCTCAAATTAAATCAGCTACATTTCAAATGCTCAATAGCCGCATGTGGCTGTAGTGTCTACCATAATGGATAGCATATCTCCAGAGTGTAAGAGTAGATTTTGATTTTGTTGTTGTTGATAAGGATGGTAATGATGAAATTATTATTAACTCTGAGTATGCCAGACATATAGCATCTTTACTTGGGATGAGAATTTAAGGTTTGTGTAGTCTAATTATCCTTTCAATGCTTGACTGTTTTCTAGAGTATCACCTACAAGAGGTCATTCAATATCTACTTACACAATAATAGGGAACTCATCCCCTCTGAAGGAACTTATTCCATCTCTAGCCAGCTTTATTATGGCAGTATCCTTTTTACTGATCTGGAAAGTGTCCCATTAGTGTTTCTACACTTTGTGGTTCTGCACTTTGAAGCCAGAGAGAGTAAATCTAATTCCATTTGCATGACTTTTTATATTTGAAGATAACTGGCCTGTCTTGTTGAGTCAATCTTCTTTAAATAAACTGCTTTATTGCTCCCATCATTACCCCTGATAGTTTTAAGTAATCTCCACATTCTGTCCCGTAAACAGATTCCAGATTATCAATGTCTATCTTAAGGTTTGATGCCCAGAACTGAATATAATATCCATAGATGGGCCCACCACTCTCATATAGAGTGAGACTATGAACTCTTGGCCTTATATATTACACTTCTACTGCACCATGATCACAACTCACTGTTGACTATACTGAGCTCCTTGGCCCCAGAACACCTGAACATGGTTCCCATGCACATCTTCCTTATGTTTTTATGTGTACACTTATATCTGGACCCAAGGCAATGTCATAAGATGGGCATGGTCCATGTATCATCCAACTCTGGGGAGCTGGGGAGAACAAAAGTAAGGAAAATGACCCAGGTGATGACATGAGAAACTTAAAAAAATTATTATTTATATAATACATATGCATTACCATACAGGAAAGATTGTATTTCTTCAGATATAAATTATGTGCATTTTCAATTTTCAGTGTAGTACTCATCATTAAAAGCTGATTGCTTATAGTGGGAAAAATTATTATCGTTATTTTTTACAATCTGAAATGCTAAGATATTTTTGGATACACTATCCAGGGTATTAATGGGCTCTTTCAATTACCTACCCATCATTAGCAAATTTTGATGAGAAAACTCTTTATATCTTATACAAGTCATCAATAAAATTATTGAGTATGTTGTGTCCTAACCCCAAAACTGACAACATGAGGTCTTCACTAAGTAGTACACTTTGGGTGAATGTGAATGTGTTCAACCAATTTAAAACTACTGAATTTTCATTAAACTGGTCAATATTTCTCAATTTTGGAAATATTTTGGAAATATTTCCAGCCCTCCTGGAACTATCTTAACCTCATTTTTGCCTGGAAAATTTCTGCTCAACCTGTGTGCTTTATTTTAGTTATTCCTACTTGTTCTGGGTTAGGTACCATTCTTATGGGCTCCTGCAGTGTTGTCCCTGTCATAGTAATTGCCACACTCTTTTGTAATTTTCTGTGAATCTGCCTCTATCTCTACTAGAGATAAACAGTGTTAGGACAGGGATTGAAACTCATATCCTAAATGTCTAGCAAAGTTGATGCTCATTAAATACTTCTTGGTTAAATGAATAAATCCTCATGATCACATGCAGGGGTAGTTATTATCATCTTCATTTTAAAGATGAAGCAGTTGAAACTCAGAGAACTGAGTAAGCTTAATAAGGCACAGAGTGACTGGCAAAGCTGTGGTTCAAGGCCCAGGATTCTGAATCCGAACCTAAGGCTCTCATCATAAAACCAGTTATACATGCCTTTGATACCCTCCTGGACATGTGAAGTTCCTTAGCAAATGGCAGTGCCTTTATGGTCTTACTGGAGATAAGACTTATAGTGCAAATATCAGAAAGAGATAAAGCACAATAAACTGACTTCTGGTAACACTAGAGTATTAAATACTGATGCCAGATGATCTCCTAGAAATAGGTTCTGACTTGAAGGGAGATTGAACCTAGGGTTCTTGTCATGCATGGCTGTGCAAATCATTTTGTCAGCCTCTCAGTTTCTCAGAGTAAATGCTTGCTAATTATTTGGTTTCCAAGCAGTTAGAAGAACAGGCCCCCCCATGCTTTGTTCTTTTCCATGTGAACTACTGTAATCAGAACTTATTTTAAACAGTATTAATTGTTTTTTTGCTTATAAAAATTAGACATGTTTATTGTTAAAAATTTGAAAAAATGATTTCAAAAATTATACCTAACTACATATGCTTTTTTTTTCTTTTATAGATACTTATGTGCCTTCTCTAATTTGGGATCAATCACTATGTGTTCTTTTTTCCTTAATAATGAAGAATTTTCCTATATCAAATATTCTCTGCCACATGATTGCATAGATTCACCCTGTGTACAGTCCACAAATATATCTAAGTAATCTTTATTGTAGATATTTAAGGCTATGTCCAGTTTTAAATTCTATAAATAATATGGCAATACTCATCCTTGGATGTTAGTCTTTATATGCTTGGCTGATTAAGGAGACATTTTTTTTTCCTTCATCTAATTGGTCATGTGCTGTTCTGGGCATTAGGATAAGAACTCCCCAGAACTGGGCCCTCACCTTAAAGGGCTTATAGGATTTTGATCCTCAGCAGTAATCAGATTGAATCAAGGATTAGAATTCCTAACTCCTGAGTACCTAGATTAGGAGGCTTGGGGCCCTCCATTGCCCTCTGTTTTCCTGTGGCATCCTGGGAGCTAATTTCCAGGGTGGAGCTGGAGGCCTCCCTGTTTTCAAGCTGGACCCCTTATTTCTGCCAGAAGCCCCACTCCTGTGCTTCAATGCCAAGCTAGGGAAGAAGAGTTAGTATTGAGAATGAGGACAGCAGGGGGTTGTCTCTGCCCAAAGGCAGGAGAGAGAGAGAGAGAGAGAGAGAGAGAGAGAGAGAGAGAGAGAGAG